>NC_041728.1:34027803-34153731 GCF_004115215.2 Ornithorhynchus anatinus | reverse complement strand
TAAGACACTGCCTGACACAGAGTAAGCACTTAACACAGACCAGAAGTATTTTTACCATTACTGGTTTGTACTCTCCCAGTGGCTTATGGACATATCTGTCATTTTATTGCCATTTATTAAAGTTGGTCTCCCCCTCTAGACTGTCAATTTATTGCAGGCAGGAAATTGGTTATATTGCCATAGTGTACTCTTCCAAGCGCTTAGGGAAGCACTTAGTGTTCAGGATGTCCACCTGACGGACTACTTTGCACAGAATGAAACACTAAATGAAGACAATCGACCGCACGAGTGATGTTGTAACGGGAGCGGAAGGAGGCTGAAAGAGCTCGGGCCTGAGAGTCAGAGGCCATGGAGACTAATCCCTGCTCGGCCACACGTCTGCTGCGTGCCCTTGGGCAAGTCACTGCCCTTCTCTACGCCTGACTTTTCTTACCTCTACCATGAGAATTAGGACGGTAAGTCCCATGTGGACCAGGGACTGTGTCCATCTGATTACCTTGGGTCTACTCCGGCGATTAGAATAGTGCCTAGCATATAGTAAGTGTGTGACAAAAACCACAGTGCTTCTAATTATTCTCTCTTGCCTTGGGCAGCCCCTCCAGAACAGGTGTATCCAGCCATTCGGAGCCAGGAACAGGGTTTGAGTGCGGTCACGCAGACATCCCAGGATCCACAGATGGAAAGGGGGGGGGAGGGGAGGAGGTATTGGCTTCCTTCTCGCACCCCAGTGCCACTTTTGCACCATCCCTCCTCCCCCTTCCCTTTCCTTCCCCTCCTTTGAAGCCCATATCATCCTCCTCTACCACTGCCTCCAGATTCTTGTAGCTGTCATCTACCGTCCCCCTAGTTCCATCTCCAACTTCTTTAACCATTTTGAACCCTTTCTCACCCTCCTTCTCTCTTTTGGCATGCCCACTTGGATCCTAGCAGACTTCAACATCCACCCGGATGTAGCCGGTGACTCCTCTGCCTCCCGCCCTCTATCACTCCTTGACTCCGCCAACCTCCTGCTCCACTCCACCTCGCCCACTCCCCAGCTCAGTCAGACCCTCGATCTCATCATCTCTCACCGCTGCACCATCTCCACCCTCATTGACTCAGAAATCCCTCTCTCTCACTATAACCTTCTCACCTGCCTCCTCTGTCACACTCCCGCTCCCCATAGATCTGTATCACTCCCCCACAGAGACCTCCGCTCTCTCGACCCCATCCATCTCTCTCAGCGCATCACACCCCACCTCGCCTCCCTATCCACTCTACCCACCCTGTATGACCCAATAGATGCTTTCAACTCCATCCTCTCTACTCACCTCAACTCACTTGCTCCCCTAACCCTTCGTCGCTTTTGCCCCACTAACCCACGGCTCTGGATCACCGCTACCGTCCCCCTCCTTCACTCTGGGTATCATCCACATAGAGATGATGGTTGAAGCTGTGGGAGAGAATTAGTTTACCGAGGGAATGAATGTAATTGGAGAATAAAGACCGAGAACTGACCCTTGAGAAACGCCTACAGTTAGGGGATGGGAAGGGGAGGAGGATCCCGTGAAGGAGACCAAGAATGAATGGCCAGAGAGGTAAGAGGAGAACCGGGAGAGGATGGAGTCCGTGAAGCCAGGGTTGGATAACCCTGGATAGAGCCCCCTTTCCCTCTGCTCCTCCTCCCCTCCGCATTCCCCCTTCCCCCACCCTCTGCTCTTCACCCTTCCCTGTGCACTGTGCCTATTTGTATATATTATTTATTACTCTATTTATTTTGTGTATGATGTGTATATACCTTTGATTCTATTTATCTTGATGATATTTATGCCAGGCTACTTGTTTTGTTTTGTTCTGTTTTGTTTTGCTGTCTCCCCTGTTTAGACCGTGAACCCGTTATTGAGCAGGGATTGTCTCTATCTGTTGCATAATTGTACATTTCAAGCGCTCAGTACAGTGCTGTGCACATAGTAAGCGCTCAATAAATACGGTTGAATGAATGAATAACGGGTTGCAGAGAAGATGGTCGACAGCGTACACGGCTGCAGAGAGGTGGAGGAGGATTAGGATAAAGTAGGAGCCATTGGATTTGGCCAGAAGGAGGTCATCTGTGACCTTCGAGAGGACAGTTTTGGTGGAGCGGAAGGGATGGAAGCCCGAATGGAAGGGTTCCGGGAGAGAATCAAAGGAGAGAAATTCAAGGCAGCGCATGTAAATGACTCGTTCTAGGAGTTTGGAAAGGAAGGGTTGGAGAGAGATGGGACAATAGCTGGAGGGGGCCGTGGGGTGAAGGGAGGGCTTTTTTAGCCTGGGAGAGACGTGGGCTGTTTGAAGGCAGAGAGGAAGAAGTCATTGGAGAGTGAGTGGTTGAAGATGAAAGTTAAAGCAGGGATGAGGGAAGGGGTGAGAGTTTCTGTAAGGTGAGAGGGAATGGGGTCTGAAGCACAGGTGAAGGGGGTGGCACTGGAGACGAGGGAGGAGATCTCCTCTGAAGACACTGCTGGGAAGGATGGGAAAGTAGAGGAGTGGGTGGAGAGCGGGGCGGGGGGGGGGGGGGGATGGAGAAGGTGGAGGGGTGACTTTGAAGAGCTCAGACCTTTGAGATGTGGATGCAGTCCAGCCCATTCCTGGACTTGCCCCACCACTGAGCACTGAGAGTTTGAACTGTGGACCACGTTGTCATTAGTAAGTCTTTTTGGTGGATGTGTGTGTGACAGAGAATCTTGGGGTTAGCTTTGGGGGAGGAATAGTGAAGAGGAGACTGCCACTCTTGGTCCAGAGGCTGGTTCTGCAAACTGGATTTGGGGTCTGTTCAGGGCACTGATTTTCTCTGATTTGACGGTGAGAGTGGAAATCTGGGACCTTTACTTCTGTAGGTGGGTCAAACCTCCTTGGGCTCACTATCCTGGCTATAGGGCAGTACACATCCTCAGTCCCTGAAAAAGGGACCCTTCTGGGGCTGCTAGCGGTGGCTCCTGGGGATAGTCCACTGTCAGGAGCAGGGTAGGGTGGTAGCCCTATGTCCACCCCAATCCTCTCTGAGAAGGAGAGTTGTGAGGCCTCCAAAGGGAGATCAAATTCACTAGGATTCGGGTGGGGAAAAACAGAGCGAGAAGGCTTTATACATAGACATTGAAGTGGGCCATATGCCAGGTATGCCAAGTGTGCCAGGCCCTGGAGAATGAGCCCCTCCGAGACTAAGACCTGGGGTTCTGAGTAAGAGGACAGATAAATGATAATAGGGTGGTGTGTGGTAGTCGTTAAGCTGTCGTAGTGTGTCAAACACCTCGCTTCTCCTGATATTAGGGTCAGTGTTTGGGTGTCAGGATCGGAAGAGCTGGGCCAAAAAAAAAACTAGTTGTCGGAAATCTCCTACTGTTCTTTCTCCAGGCGTGACTCGACATTCTCCCAGAGATGGAAGTATCTGGTGACAGATGAGGACCTCGGAGAGCACGATAGGAAAACACGTCTCCTTGGGCTCGCTGTCTTAAAGGGGCAGGTACCTCAACCCCAGATGGGTTTCAGACAGGAGCTATGGAGAAGCTTCAGTACCACCAAGGATGCTCCAGGCTCCCTGAGCCCTGCATCCAGAAGAGGCTTCATTATTATTATTACTGTTATGGTATTTGTTAAGCACTTACTCTATGCCAGGGACTGGTCTAAGTGCTGGGATAGATACAAGGTAATCAGGTTGTCCCATGTGGGGCTCACAGTCTTAATCCCCATTTTACAGATGAGGTCACTGAAGCCCTGGGAAGTGAAGTGATTTTCTCCAGGTCACACAGCAGACCACTGGTGGAGGTGGGATTAGAAGTCATGACCTTCTCACTCCCAGGCCCATGCTTTCTCTACTAGGTCATGCTGCTTCTCTGTTGCACTGAGGGAAGATTTCGGTGTTTAGGAAAGCACTCTGGAAAAATCACCCAAATGTAAATGACCCACGAGACAAGCCCGAGGATGTCCGTGAGGAAATCTGTTTCCGGAATCAATTCCAACCTTTGCTGACGTGCTACCTTGCCTTTTAACTGGTACATTAGCTGCCCTCACAACCATCGGTGGAGCGGCCTGACCACTCTGGATCACCTCCCCAAAGGTAATCTTCAGGAAAGTGGCCAGAGAGTCTGCTGCTTGCCCTGCACTGGTCTGGGCTGAAATACCAAGGAATAGGTCAGAGGTCGCAGGCAGGGCAGGGAGAACGCAGGTCTGAAAATAAAATTCCTGGATTCCATTACCAGGCCTGCCACTGTACCCTGCATCCAGAGGGCCAAAAATACCACTCACCTAGCATACGATGGTTTTCATTATTATTACTAGAATTTGTGAAATAAACTCTGTTTTGAGTTCAACGGGAAGGGGTACATAAAAATAGGTCGCAATATTATCGGCCCGCTGAATGAGGTGTTTGGGACAACCATGCTGTATTTGAACTGAGCAGAACTGTCTTTTTTAACCCACTCCATGCTCCTCCAGGAACTACAGACAATCAAACAGACTAATTAGCCATCTCAGTTATTGATCCAAGGCAAGTATCTCCATGCAAACTTTACAATTCTTACCTTTTTAGGGTATTGGGCAATTTCTTACTAGGTACCAGGCACTACACTATGCACTGGAGATAATCAGGATCATACAAGATAATCAGGCTAGACACAGACCATGTCCGCTATAGGGACATCTTAATCCCCATTTTTTCCAGTGAGGTCACTGAGGCAGATATCAGTCAGATAAGGTCACACAGCAGATAGATGATGGAGTCAGAATTAGAACTCAAGTCATTCATTCATTCATTCAATAGTATTTATTGAGTGCTTACTATGTGCAGAGCACTGTACTAAGCGCTTGGAATGAACAAGTCGGCAACAGATAGAGACAGTCCCTGCCCTTTGACGGGCTTACAGTCTAATCAGGGGAGACAGACAGACAAGAACAATGGCAATAAATAGAGTCAAGGGGAAGAACATCTCATAAAAACAATGGCAACTAAATAGAATCAAGGCGATGTACAATTCATTAACAAAATAAATAGGGTAACGAAAATATATACAGTTGAGCGGACAAGTACAGTGCCGTGGGGATGGGAAGGGAGAGGTGGAGGAGCAGAGGGAAATGGGGGGAAAAGAGGGTTAAGCTGCGGAGAGGTGAAGGGGGGGCGGTAGAGGGAGTAGAGGGAGAAGGGGAGCTCAGTCTGGGAAGGCCTCTTGGAGGAGGTGAGTTTTAAATAGGGTTTTGAAGAGGGGAAGAGAATTAGTTTGGCGGAGGTGAGGAGGGAGGGCATTCCAGGACCGCGGGAGAACGTGGCCCGGGGGTCGACAGCGGGATAGGCGAGACCAAGAGACGGTGAGGAGGTGGACGGCAGAGGAGCGGAGCGTGCGGGGTGGGAGGTAGAAAGAGAGAAGGGAGGAGAGGAAGGGGCAAGGTGATGGAGAGCCTTGAAGCCTAGAGTGAGGAGTTTTTGTTTGGAGCGGAGGTTGATAGGCAACCACTGGAGTTGTTTAAGAAGGGGAGTGACATGCCCAGATCGTTTCTGCAGGAAGATGAGCCGGGCAGCGGAGTGAAGAATAGACTGGAGCGGGGCGAGAGAGGAGGAAGGGAGGTCAGAGAAAAGGCCGACACAGTAGCCTAGCCAGGATATAACAAGGGCCTATAGCAGTAAGGTAGCCGTCTGGGTGGAGAGGAAAGGGCGGATCTTGGCGATATTGTAAAGGTGAAACCGGCAGGTCTTGGTAATGGATAGGATGTGTGGGGTCCTTCTAACTCCCAGGCCCAGGTTCTATCCACAGGCCAGGCTGCTTTTCATTTACCTTTGATCTCTCCCAGCCCAACGCAGGTCCAACAGGCTCCCACAGGGAACATCACCTCCGTGTCTTCCCATGCCTTAGCCAGAACCTTGCCAAGTGAATGGTTTGAGGTGATAGTGTTTTAAAAGACATTTAACTTACTCCCTTTCCCCACCCTAGTCTCAGCAAAGTTATCTTATTCTAGAAGTGTCATTGGTTTTATCCATAAAACCATATTGAAAAAACAAAAATAAATATAACTTCTGAGGATGAACAGTCTGCCAATATACGAAGCTCCTTCTCCCGTTTCAGAGCCCTACTGAAAGCTCACCTCCCCCAGGAGGCTTCCCAAATAGAGCCCCCCCTTTTCCTCTGCTCCTCCTCCCCTCCCCATCGCTACTACTTCCTCCCTCTGCTCTATGGCCCCACCCTGCCCCACAGTGCTTGTGTATATAGGTACATGTTTCTTATTCTATTAATTTTATTAAGGATGTGTATAGATCTATAATTCTATTTACATTGATGCCATTGATGTCTACCCACTTGCTTGGTTTTGTTTTGTTGTCTATCTCCCCCCTTCTAGATGATGATCCCATTGGGTAGGGCTTGTTTCTTCATGTTGCCAAACTGTATTTTCCAAATTCTTAGTACAGTGTTCTGTACACAGTAAGTGCTCAGTAAAGACGATTGAATGAATGAATGAATGAATGAATGAATGAATGAATGAATGAATGAATGAGCTCCTTCCCATCCCCCTGTTTCATTCTGCAAGCTCCTCGTGATTAGGGAACATGTCGGCCAACTCTTACACTGAACTCTCCCAAGCACTCAGTACAGTGCTCTCTGCACAAAGTAAGCACTCGATAAACAGTCGTTTCCTTGATTCTGCTGTGCTCTTAGGAAAAGGGCTCATTCGATGAGCATGTCGTTGCCCAAAATAAAACTAAGGCTTTATTTATATTGCATCTAGCCTCATGTTACATGAGAAACACTTGTGAACATTTTCTTGATCTCCCGTAGGGTTTATCAGCCAAACGAATGGGTCTGGTCACAACAGATTCCAACCTGACAAGAAGAGGTCTGGTCTACTGGATAGAAGAAGGGCTTGGGGATCATGAGGGCCGGGATTCTAATCCTGCCTCTGCCACTTGTCTGTTGTGTAACCTTGGGCAAGGGGCTTGTCTTCTCTGTGCCTCATCTGTAAAATGAGAGCTCACCTCCTCCAGGAGGCCTTCCCAGACTGAGTCCCCCTTTCCCTCTGCTCCCCCTCTCCTCCCCGCCACCCTCTGCTCTTCCTCCTTCCCCTCCCCTCAGCACTGTGTTCATTTGTATATGTCATTTATTACCCTATTTATTTTGTTAATAAGGTATATATCGCCTTGATTCTATTCATCTTAATGATGTTGTCTTGTTTTTGTTTTGTTCTGTTTTGCTTTGCTGTTTGTCTCCCCTGTTTAAACTGTGGCCCATCATTGGGCAGGGATTGTCTCTATCTGTTGCCGAATGGTACATTCCAAGTGTTTAGTACAGTGCTCAGCACATAGTAAGCACGCAATAAATACTATTGAATGAATTGAATGAATGACTGAATCGGTCAGTCATTACACCCGGGGGAACAGGGATTGAGCCCAATCCGATAAACTGGTACCTACCCCGGCGCTGAGGACAGCTCCTGGCACCCGGTAAGCACTTTACAAAAAAATTTAAAAAAACCCAGTTAAAAGTGGGTTTCTCCTTCAAACCATAATCAGTGGCAGTTATTGAGCCAATACTTTATGCAGAGTCCTGCACTAGGCACCTGGGAGAGTACAATAGGGCTGGTAGGCATTCCCAATACGAAAGTGGCCTTTTTACCTTCAACTTGAGGTGCCTGGCTTGTCAGGCCACCAGCTTCTATCGATCACTTAGAAAACAAGTGCAGACAGAGTCCGTTTCCCGGTAGGGATGGCCACCTCCACCATGAAATGGGGCTCCGCAATTCCTCCAGTCTAAAAGCACTCTTTCCCCCCTTACTGAGCTACATCCAGTCCAACGCGCCAGTCATTCTCAAATGGACTAGTTGCAGCCCGCTCCTCCCTCTACTCCATAAGCAGTAACACTCGATGCTATTGGAAAGGAGAGGTGGAAAGGGGCAATTCAACCATTTCCAAGGACTCTGGACTTCCCCAAAGATAAAGGTGTCACATTCTGAGACACACCCACCCTCCTTCCCCTTCTCCATTCAAGTACTGGCCTCATCCTGGAGTTTGTCAGGATAGATGACCCGAGGTCGTGACAAGGGACGTCTCCGGCAGCCATGGCAGCAGTGGGGAATCTTTGGTCTCTCTCATCTTTTTCCTTCCTTTTCTTTTCCCTCTTCTTTCTCCCTCTCCCCCCCCCACGCTCTTTTCCACTACCCCCTGTCCCAACACCCCCCACACACCATCCAGGTCTATTTGGCTGGGTCAGACCTGGAAAGAAGCCCCACAAATTACAGATTGGGATAAGATGACCAAGGGAGAAATCTGACTGGCTATTTCTTTCCAAAGAGACATCTCTTTGGCCTTGATGACCATCGCCTTGCAATAGGGGCACTGTTAATTCCATTCCTGGACCTGCTCCACCTTCTAGAGATTTAAAAGTGGTCCATTTGCCACCACAAAGGGAAGACTTTGGGGAGTGAAAATAATGTTGTTAGCTTTGAGGGGAACGATCTGGTGGCAGAAGCTGTCACAGTTGGTAGAGAGGCTGGTTCTGGAACCTGGAACTAGGGCACTGGTTTTGTCTCATTTGGTGTAGGGGCTGAGAAGACCCAGGGCCCTTAATTCTATAGACGGGTCAAACCTCCCTGGGCCCACAGTCCTTGCTGCAGACAGACCCTGCTCATCTTTAGCCTCTGCAGAAGGGACCCTTCAGGGCTTGCCAGTGCTAGTTCCTGAAGGGAATCACAAAGCAGGAGCAGGAAAGGGCATTAATTCACCCACCCCATTTCTCTGAAAAGTAGAGTTACGTGCACTCCCATCTGAGACCAAGTCAGCAGGCGTTTGGGTAGGGAGCAGATCCGTAGTGCTAGAAATTGAACTGTGCAGTTGTGCTGGACCTCCAGGTCCTGGAGTTGAGCCCTTCCTGGATTAAGAGCTGGAGTTTCTAGGAGGGGGATAGACCAATATTAATAGGGTAGAGTGTTGTAGTCAGTTTAGTGTGGTCGTGTGTACGTACACCTCACCTCTCCTGATACTAGTTAGGGCTTGGGTGTTGAGGAGGGAAAGGGTGTTTGAAGAAAATAGAAACTAGGTTGCCTGAAATCTTCTGTTCTCTCTGCAGATAAGACACAATTTATTATCCTGGAGACCAAAGAATTTGGCAATGGACGAAGACATAGGAAAGCAGGATCGGGGGAATTGGGCCCCTCAGGCTCACTTATCCTCGTGTGCCTTCCAAGGACAGGTTCCTCAAACCCCAGTGGGTTTCAGGCAGGATGTGTGGAAGAGCTCCAATTACTCCTCACTTCCATCAGAGCTTCTCTGCCCTGTACCCAGAAGCGGCTTCATGGGTGTGAATCTCCAGGCTCTTTTTTCTCCTCTCCTGCCCTGCCCCCCCACCCCAAAACACACACACAATTCCCATTTCCACACTTTTGCTGGCTCATACACGAAAGGCGCCCTACAAAACCCAGTTTAGGGTAGATTGACCAAGGAAGGAATCTGACTGCCTATTTCTCTCCTAACTGATGCTGCTCAACATATTGCTGTGACCTTGAGGACTATCTCCTGACAGGGTAGGCACAATCAACCCCATTCATGGTCTTGCCCGACTACTGACTGATTGAACTGTAGTCCAACTGTCCACAGTTGTGGTCCAAGAACAACTGTGGTTCTTTCTGTTGCCAACAGAAAGAAAAGGCTTTTTATTTATTTGGAATGGGGGTGGGAGGGTGGCGGGGGGGGGGGGGGTGTGTGCATGCGCGTGTGCATTTGATAAAGAGAGAGAGTAATGGGATGACCTTTGGGGCAGAAATAGTGAAGTGGAGGATACCATTCTTGGCACCAAGCCTGGTTCTGGAATCAGGGGCTAGGGCTCTGTTCAGGGAACTGTCTCTGCCTGACTCAACTGGGGGACCTGGGGACCTTAATTCTACAGATGGGTCAAACCTCCCTGTGCCCACGGTCTTGTCTGGAGGGTCATCCTGCGTATCTTCAGCCCCTGGAGAAGGGACCTGTCTGGGCCTGCCAGTAATAGCTTCTGAGTGTCTAGTGTGAGAGTCAGGCGAGAAGACTGTCAGTGTCGACTGTCTCCCTCTCTTTTCTCTCTCTCTCTCTCTGAAAAGCAGAGTTCTGAGATTGAGTTGTCATAGATGCAGTTAGGGAGCTTGGAAGGCAGACGTACTCGGAACTGAATTCTGTCCAGTCCACACTCAAGTTGGATCTCCAGGCCCAGCCTACAAGACCTTCATGGACTAACAGATTTTGAGATTGTCGCAGGGAGTGTTTACGTGTTAGCAGGCGAGAGGGATGCCTTCATATTAAGTGTGAAGGTCTGTCTGTATACCTCACCTCTCCTGGTGTGGGGGTTATCGTATGGGAGGAGGGGGAAAAGCGTCCATAAAATAAACCACCCCCCTAAAAAAAAGGAAGGTGGTCTGCAACTGTTCAAGCCTTCTCTTTCTTCACCTTTGAGACTCATGATTCTCCTGGAGATATTAGAGTTTAGATGTGGTCCTCTGCTGTCGATAGAGGGCACGGTGAGAAACCCAGAAGTCTGGGAACGCTAATCCAGGGATGCCTTCCGAGGTTTCCGACTTGGATCCGGCAGGACCAGCAGAGGAGCTCCAGCGATTACCCCCACTTCCGTGGGACTAATGCTCTGAACTGTGTTCCCCAAGGAGGTCTTGAAGGTGAGTCTCCCGATCCCGTCCCGGCGTCTTTGTGACCTGGAAGGAAGCACGGCAGCTTCAAGTCCTAGTGATGGATAGGTGGGGGTGGGATAATAATCATAATCATCATGGTGGTATTCGTTAAGTGCTAACTAGGTGCAAGCCACTGTACTAAGCACTGGGGTGAATAGGTGAATATGAGCACATTCGTTGGGCACGGTCCCTGTCGGGCTGTCTTCAGCCCCATTTTGCAGAGATGGGAACTGAGGCACAGAAAAGTAAAGTAATAATAATAGTACTGTTGGCATTTGTTAAGCACTTACTATGTGCCCAGCAGCGTGGCTCAGTGGAAAGAGCACGGGCTTTGGAGTCAGGGTTCATGAGTTCGAATCCCAGCTCTGCCACTTGTTGGCTGTGTGACTGTGGGCAAGTCACTTAACTTCTCTGTGCCTCAGTTCCCTCATCTGTAAAATGGGGATTAAGACTGTGAGCCCCACGTGGGACAACCTGATTCCCCTATGTCTACCCCAGCGCTTAGAACAGTGCTCGGCACATAGTAAGCACTTAACAAATACCAACATCACTGTTCTAAGCGCTGGGATAGATACATGGTAAACAGGTTGTTCCCCCATGGGGCTCACGGTCTTCATCCCCATTTTACAGATGAGGTCACAGAGACATCGAGAAGTTAAGTGACTTGTCCAAAGTCACACAGCTGACAAGTGGTGGAGCCGGGATTAGAACCCACGACCTCTGACTCCTACACCCGTGCTCTTTCCACTAAGCCACTCTGCTTCACAGCAGACAATTGGCCGAGCTGGGATTCAAACCCAGGACTTCTGAGTCCCAAACTCGTGCTTTTTCCACTAGGCCACGCTGCTTCTCCAACTCAAGTGAGAGCTACTCTCTTGACCCAGTCTTTTTTCTTAAAAAGAAAAGTGAAACCAAACAGGTGTCAAAATGTTGCTCTAAAAAATAAATATTAGGTTTTAAATTTCTGGACCCTGATCCGAGATTTTTATCCTGAAGGCTTTTCTTAGTAAAATCTTGCCCGTTTTAATGGAGAACATGAATGAAGACTATAAACTTTGCACGATATCCATTCCTTGCTACCTCCTTATCTTTTATTGAAATTCGCAGGAAGAGCTACTAGATAACAAAGCATTTTAAACCCTCATTAAGTAGGAGTCCTAGTTATAGGACTATTTTCTCTTTGCTGCTGTGAATCTTTAGGAGCTGGGAGAGGTCCTATTACAACATCACCTCCCAAACCTAAACAAAAGAAAAAGGGATGACCAAGGGGAGGCTCTGACTAGCTATGACTTACTCTACAGAGGCTGCCCAATCCATTTAGAGAAGCAGCATGGCTTGGTTGCTGGGGAATTAGATCTTCCTCAAATAATTGGATCAGACCATGCCCCTCATCTTCACTGGCCTCGAACAGGGTGGTCGGATCAAAGGAGCGGTCCGTCGCGGCCCCCCTGAAAATGTCTTGGGAGCATCACGCAGGGGACGGTGGCCAGAGGGGAGAGCATATCGGTAGCCACGGGTCTGCCGCCGGCAGGCTCCCTGGAGATACGGGGCAAGAGTTTGGGTCTTTTCAGGCGCGGGACCCACT
This sequence comes from Ornithorhynchus anatinus, assembly GCF_004115215.2. Lineage (NCBI taxonomy): Eukaryota > Metazoa > Chordata > Mammalia > Monotremata > Ornithorhynchidae > Ornithorhynchus > Ornithorhynchus anatinus. The sequence goes on along the minus strand of NC_041728.1, from coordinate 34,141,505 downwards.
GTGGTCCATCCTCAAACCATGGTCTGTAGTCTGAGAGTGGGAGGACATGGCCGAATCGATCAATCAATCAGAGGTCTAGAACTACTGTCTGCCATGAGTGGCGCTGCGTACTGAGTGCTTGGGAACATATAATGATAATAATCATGATAATGATAATAATTATGGTATTTGTTACGCACTTATTATGTGCCAGGCACTGTATTTAGCACTGGGGTGGACACAAGCAAATTGGGTTGGGCACAGTCCCTATCCCCCATGAGGCTCACAGTCTTGATCCCCATTTTACAGATGAGGGAACTGAGACATAGAGAAGTTAAGTGACTCACTCGAGGTCACACAACAGACAAGTGGCGGAGCCAGGATTGGAGCCAATGACCTTCTGTACATCTCCGCCCCAATGTCGACCCCACAGAAGTTTTGCACGTATCTATAAATCACATCATATAAATGATTCATTCATTCATATTCATGCCTATCTCCCAGATGACTGAGTAGAAGATGGGGGAAGGGAAGACCCCACAGCTTTGTGTTTGTTTGTTTCTTAAGCACTTATTACATGCCAGGCACCGTACTTAGTGCTGAGGAAGATACAAGCTAATTGGGTTGGATACAGGCCCTGGCCCAACTGGGACTCACAGACTTAATTCTCATTTTACAGAAGACGAAACGGAGGCACAGAAGAGTGAAGGGACTGGCCTAAGGTCATACAGCAGATAAGTGGTGGAACTGGGAATAGAACCCAGGTCCTCTGACTCCCAGAACCGAGCTCCTTCCACTAGACCATGCTGCTTCTCTGCATCTTTCATCCAACCCAGAGCTTTGGAGGGTGCTTGGAACATAGTAAGTGCTTAAATATTCTAAATAGTTAGTACAGTGTTCTGCACAGAGTAAGGACTCAGTAAATAGCATTGATCGATCGATCGATTGATTGAATGATCTGGAATTCTGGCCTGGATCCATTTTTGCTAATGACCCCATGCTTAAAGGCAGTGAGAAGATAAACAGCGCAGCCAAACAGAAAGAGCCATGGCCTAACAAATATCATTAAAATGATAATTTAAATTAAAAATAAAAAAGGGTCAGGTGGCAAGAAAAATGAGAACAGCACCGTCGCTGATCAATCCCCAATGGAATGGCCAAATCCGACTTCCCGGATAATAATTACAACCACTGTGGTATTTAAGAGCTTATTATGCACCAGACACTGTACTAACCAATGGGGTAGACACAAGATAATTTGGGGGGACATAGTTCCTGTCCCACACTGGAATCACAGTCTTAATCCCCATTTTACAAATGAGGAAACTGAGGCACAGAGATTATCGGAGAAGGGAAAGTCAGGGGTGTTGGATGGTCCCTGCCGGCTCACTGGGGGAGAGTCGGGGATAGGGAGGGGAAAGGCAGGAGTGTTAGATGCTCCATGCTGAGTCACGGGGGGAGACTCAAGGACGGGGAGGGGAAAGTCAGAGTGTTGGTTGGTCCATGCTGGGTCACTGGGGGAGAGTCAGGGACGAGGAGGGCAGAGATACGGAGAAGCAGCGTGGCTCAGTGGAAAGAGCTCGGGCTTTGGAGTCAGGGCTCATGAGTTCGAATCCCAGCTCTGCCACTTGTCGGCTGTGTGACTGTGGGCAAGTCACTTCACTTCTCTGTGCCTCAGTTCCCTCATCTGGAAAATGGGGATTAAGACTGTGAGCCCCACGTGGGACAACCTGATTCCCCAATGTCTACCCCAGCGCTTAGAACAGTGCTCGGCACATAGTAAGTGCTTAACAAATACCAACATTATTATACGGGGGTTGGATGGTCACACTGTCGGGCAAGGGGCGGTGTGACCATCTGGTTTGGGGTTACTGTTCAAGGTTTTGCCGGGAAAGAAGACCAACTACCAGTGGCCTGAAAGGGCTTCTGCTCCTCAGCCCCACCAACAGGGCCAAGACCCGGGCTGAGCAGAATTAGTCAGTTAGCCAGTCAAACCTATCTACTGGGTGCTTACTGTGTGCAGAGCACGGTACTATGCACTTGGGAGAATACGATATCACAGTATAACAGACACATTACCCGATCACAGTGAGCTTACAGTCTAGTGGGGGAGATAGCCCTGATATGAAGAAATACGTTACAGACATGGGAGTAAGTGCTGGTGGGCTGTAGGGAGGAATGCACGAAGGGAGCTAGTCAGGGTGACACAGAAGGGAGTGGGAGAAGAGGAAATGAGGGTTTAGTCAGGGAAGGCCTCTTGGAGATGTGCCTTCAATAAGGCTTTGAAGGGGGGTAGAATCATTGTCTGTCAGATATGAGGAGGGAGGCGTTCCAGGCCAGGGACGGGAGGTGGGTGAGAGGTCTGCAGGAGATGGACATGATCGAGGTAAAGTGAGAAGGCATTAATTAGATGAAGCGTGTGGGCTGGGTTGTCGTAGATGAGTAGCGAAGTGAGGTATGAAGGCGGAAAGGAATTGAGTGCTTTAATGCCCATGATGAGGAGTTACTGTTTGATGCGGAGGGATCACCTCCTCCAAGAGGCGTTCCCAGACTGAGCTCCTCTTCCCCCTCTACTCCCTCTGCCATCCCCCCTTTACGTCTCCGCAGCTAAAACCTCATTTTCCCCTTTTCCCTCTGCTCCTCCACCTCTCCCTTCCCATCCCCACAGCACTGTACTTGTCCGCTCAACTGTATATATTTTCGTTACCCTATTTATTTTGTTAATGAATTGTACATCGCCTTGATTCTATTTAGTTGCCATTGTTTTTACGAGATGTTCTTCCCCTTGACGCTGTTTAGTGCCATTGTTCTTGTCTGTCCGTCTCCCCCGATTAGACTGTAAGCCCGTCAAATGGCAGGGACTGTCTCTATCTGTTGCCGACTTGTTCATCCCAAGTGCTTAGTACAGTGCTCTGCACATAGTAAGTGCTCAATAAATACTATTGAATGAATGAATGAATGCGGAGGTGGATGGGCACCCACTGGAGTTTCTTGAGGAGTGGGGAAACACATCCTGGATGTTTCTGTAGAAAAATGATGTGGGCAGCAAAGTGAAGTATGGACTGAGTGGGGAGAGACACTGCAGACAGGGGTGTAAGTAGGGTTGATCCATCTGTAGAATTAGGGGCCCCGGGGGCTTCTCTGTCCCACAGTTATGTCAGACAGAACCAGTTCCCTGCACAGAGTCCCTGTCCCCATTTCTGGTACCAGTCCCTGAACTTGGTATGGCAGCCCCTCCTTATTCTCTCCTCCAGAGATGAACTTTTAAACATGCAAATTCATAAACAAACATATTCTCCAGCCATAAACAACACCTTCCCTTAGAGGTGGTCGCCCAGGTCTTGGCTCCATCCCTCCACGAGGACTAGAGTTGGGAAATCTACTGCTCTGTATCCACGCTGTAGAAATGGAAGAAGGACACACTCCCATAGAAGGTACCATTATTAGACATGGAGGGCATCCCCGCTCGCAGACAGGGATGTGCAGGGCCCCAGGTCTGCTCGGTAGGTCAACCAAAGTCAGCTCACTGCACAGACCCTCAGTTCCTGAGTCCAGAACCAGCCCCTTCTTCATTACTCTCCCCAAAGCTAACCCCCTCTTTTACGCAGGCACACGTGCACACGTGTACACACACACAAACACACACACATACCTCCACCACCACCGCTATCACCTTTCCTTTGAGTAGGGTTTTTAGTGGTGGGGTGCATTTGAGAATTGACCCCTCTGCCCAAGTGCAGGGAAACAGTCCTCAGGGCTGGGGAGTTGGGATGAGCTGCATCTGCAGGAGGAGCAACAGTCAGTCTGGTTCTGCCCTTGGTCATCCGGCCCCAACCTGCACATTGCTGGAGGATGAGGCCTGTGGGGGTTTTCCTCTCTGACCTTAGAGCCAACTGAACTCAGAACTAGGGGATCTTGGGAGTCACCGGGAAAGCCTCCTCTGGAAATGGGGAAGAGAATCCTTGGCCTCATGGGAGTGAGGCGGCACTGGAGCTTCTCCACTGGCCCCAATCGACGGAAAGTAGAACTGGGTAACTTGGATTAGAGATACTGAGGGTCCAGGTTCCCCCATCCTGCCCTCTGTCAACAGATGAGGACCACATCTGCTGCCAGGAAATAACAGTGCTCACAGCTGGAGAGGGAGTGGTACGGGGTGGTAGAAAACTGACTCGCGTTAAATTATGGATTGTAAAGAATTAATTCATATTCACAGCTGTCTCCATCCCTCTATACAAAGAGAGATAGACATTTATGGCATAGCGGATAGAACGGGGACTGGGATTCAGCGGGTCATGGGTTCTAATTGTCTGGCTCAACCACTTGTCTGCTGGGTGACCTTGGGCAAGTCACTTCACTTCTCGGGGCCCCAGTTACCTCTTCCATAAAATGGGGATTGAGACTGCGAGCCCATGTGAGAAAGGGACTGTGTCCAACCCGATTACCCTGTATCCACCCCAGCACTTACTTAGTTACAGTACCTGGCACATAGTAAGCGCTTAACAAATACCACAGTTATCATCACCCAGAAAAGTGGAGCTAAGCAGACTGCTATACTCTGCCCTACGAATACTTGCTCACCCCACGCTCCTCGGATCCCCAAGGGAGGCTCATTTCACAGGGACTGGAAGTCCAGAACTGCAGACCCAATAGACCTGTTTCTAGTACAAAACCTACCTTCTGCTCTCCCACCTGCACCCCTGGTGACTTGATCACAGGAGCCCACACAACTCTGCCTCTCAAAGACAATATGGACTGGAAACACTAGTCTACACTTGTTGCCCTCACACAGACCACCAGAAGCCACCACGATCTGTCATAAAGCTTCTTTGGCTGGTAAGGGTTCATTCCTTTGTGGCCCGGCAGACAGGGGCAGGGACAGGGATGTTGGACCTTTCAACAGAATTAAGAGCCCTGGGTCTTCTCGATGCTGCAGTCAAGTCGAACAGAACCTGTGCCCTGCATAGAGTCCCAGCCCCTGACCTGGGTGTGGCAGGCCCTTCCTGACTATTCTCCCCTTTAAGGTAAGTCTCTTATGCATCTATGCACAGATATAGTGGGGTTTATTGGAAAGAGCACAGGCTTGGGAGTCAGAGATGTGGGTTCTAATCCCACCTCTGCCACTTGCCTGTTGTGTGACCTTGGGCAAGCCACTTAACTTCTCAGTGCCACAGTTCCTTCACCTGTAAAATGGGATTAAAACTGTGAGCCCCACATGGGACAACCTGATTACCTGGTATCTACCGCAGCACTTAGAACAGTGCTTGGCACATAGTACATGCTTAAAAAATACCATAATTATTATTAGACACATGCACAGGTGCATGCGCACACACACACACAAACACACACACATACACCCTCTCTTTTGGAGGACTGTGCCACCCATGGCTCCATCTTGACAGCAGGGCATGTCTGGGCATTGACCTCTGTCCACATTAGAAGGATGAGCCTCAAGGATGGACAGATGCATTGAGCAGTTTTTCTCAAATGACTAGTGCTTAGATTCTCCCCTCAGCCATCCACCCCTGAGCTGTGTGCTACCAAGGGCTTGTGGCTTTAGGGCTTCGAGCAGACTGGACTTGCAATTGTGGGGGAGGGGGTCCTCAGGACTTACTCAGGCCTACTTTGAGGATGGGCTGAAGAACCTTGGTCTCATAGGAGTGAAACTGCTTCAGAACATTCTCACCTGTTCTGCCGTCGACCCCTGGCCCACATCCTTCCTCCAGCATGGAATGCCCTCCCTCCCCTCATCCGCCAAACTAGCTCACTTTCCCCCTGAAAGCCCTACTGAAAGCTCACCTCCTCCGGGAGACCTCCCCAGACTGAGCCCCCTTTTTCCTCTGCACTTGCTCCCCTCCCTATCACCCCGACTCCCTCCCTCTGCTCTACCCCCCTCACCGAAGCACCTGTGTCTATATGTACATATTTATTATTCTGTTTATTTTATTAGTGATGTGTATAAATCTAGAATTCTATTTATTTCTATTGATGCCATTGATGCCTCTTTGTTTTGTTTTGTTGTCTCCCCGCTTCTAGGCTGTGAGCCCATTGTTCATTCATTCATTCAATAGTATTTATTGAGCGCTTACTATCTTCAGAGCACTGTACTAAGCGCTTGGAATGAACAAGTCGGCAACAGATACAGTCCATGCCGTTTGACGGGCTTACAGTCTAATCAGGGGAGACAGACAGACGAGAACAATGGCAATAAATAGAGTCGAGGGGAAGACCATCTCGTAAAAACAATGGCAACTAAATAGAATCGAGGCGATGTACATTTCATTAACAAAATAAATACGGTAATGAAAATATATACAGTTGAGCAGACGAGTACAGTGCTGAGGGGATGGGAAGGGAGAGGGGGAGGAGCAGAGGGAAATGGGGGGAAAAGAGGGTTAAGCTGCGGAGAGGTGAAGGGGGGGTGGTAGAGGGAGAAGAGGAGCTCAGTCTGGGAAGGCCTCTTGGAGGAGGTGAGTTTTAAGTAGGGTTTTGAAGAGGGGAAGAGAATCAGTTTGGCGGAGGTGAGGAGGGAGGGCGTTCCAGGACCGCGGGAGGACGTGGCCCAGGGGTCGACGGCGGAATAGGCGAGACCAAGAGACGGTGAGGAGGTGGACGGCAGAGGAGCGGAGCGTGCGGGGTGGGAGGTAGAAAGAGAGAAGGGAGGAGAGGAAGGGGCAAGGTGATGGAGAGCCTTGAAGCCTAGAGTGAGGAGTTTTTGTTTGGAGCGGAGGTTGATAGGCAACCACTGGAGTTGTTTAAGAAGGGGAGTGACATGCCCAGATCGTTTCTGCAGGAAGATGAGCCGGGCAGCGGAGTGAAGAATAGACTGGAGTGGGGCAAGAGAGGAGGAAGGGAGATCGGAGAGAAGGCTGACACAGTAGTCTAGCCGGGATATAACGAGAGCCCGTAGCAGTAAGGTAGCCGTCTGGGTGGAGAGGAAAGGGCGGATCTCGGCGATATTGTAAAGGTGAAACCGCCAGGTCTCGGTAACGGATAGGATGTGTGGGGTGAATGAGAGAGATGAGTCAAGGATGACACCGAGATTGCGGGCCCGAGAGATGGGAAGGATGGTCGTGCCATCCACGGTGATAGTGAGGTCTGGGAGAGGACCGGGTTTGGGAGGGAAGATGAGGAGCTCAGTCTTGCTCATGTTGAGTTTTAGGTGGCGGGCCGACATCCAGGTGGAGATGTCCTGGAGGCAGGAGGAGATGCAAGCCCGAAGGGAGGGGGAGAGGACGGGGCGGAGATGTAGATCTGCGTGTCATCTGCGTAGAGATGGTAGTCAAAGCCGTGAGAGCGGATGAGTTCACCGAGGGAGTGAGTGTAAATGGAGAACAGAAGAGGGCCAAGAACTGACCCTTGAGGAACTCCAACGGTTAAAGGATGGGAGGGGGAGGAGGCGCCGGCGAAGGAGACCGAGAATGACCGGCCAGAGAGGTAAGAGGAGAACCTGGAGAGGACGGAATCCGTGAAGCCAAGGTGAGATAAGGTATGGAGGAGGAGGGGATGGTCGACAGTGTCAAAGGCAGCAGAGAGGTCAAGGAGGATTAGAATGGAGTAGGAGCCATTGGATTTGACTAGAAGGAGGTCACGGGTGACCTTAGAGAGAGCAGTCTCGGTAGAGTGGAGGGGACGGAAGCCAGACTGGAGGGGGTCCAGGAGAGAATGGGAGTTAAGGAATTCTAAGCAGCGACTGTAAATGACTTGTTCTAGGATTTTGGAAAGGAAGGGTAGTAGGGAGATAGGGCGACAACTGGAGGGTGAAGTGGGGTCAAGAGCGGGTTTTTTTAGGATGGGGGAGACGTGGGCATGGTTGAAGGCAGAGGGGAAGGAGCCATTGGAGATTGAGTGGTTAAAAATAGAAGTTGGGTAGGGATTGTCTCTGTTGCCAAATTGTACTTTCCAAGCACTTAGTACAGTGCTCTGCATACAGTAAACTCTCAATAAATATGACTGAATGAATGACTGAATGAAAAGTGGCACTGGAGCTTTTCCTCTGATTCCTAGCCCATGGACATGTCAAGCTCTGGACCCTGGTCTTCAGGCACCTGAAATAGCGATCTTGAGTGTCTGATGGGGACCGGATCTGTTGCAAGGAAAACCAGTGCTCAAAACTGGGTGGGGAGCGGGGAGGCAGGAAGGCAGAGAAAGGGGGAGAAGCACAGACTATCTGATTTTACCAACACTTTTGACCACTCTCCCCACCCCCTCCCCAACATGGTTAAGCGGACACCCAGACACCTGCAGCTGACTGCCACACTCTGCCCTACAGACACTGGCCCATCCTCTCCTCAGATGCCCAGAAGGGGCTTGCTCTCCAGAGACTGGAGGTCCAGAACTACTCCTTGTATAAAATACAATTTCTAGTAAAGAAAACCTGTGGCTTCCACCTCCCACCTGTGCCCCTAATTCTGTTACTCCAGGAACTCCAGTACCCCCTAGTCCGTAAACTTGTTGTGGACAGGGAATGTTTCTGTCACACTGTAGTCCCCCAAGTGCTTCGTATCAAACTCCACAGACGTTAAGCGATGCATCAACCCAACTGATGGATTAAAGGCGCAGAACTGCACAGTGGATAGAGTGCAGTTTCTAATACCATGCCTGTCTTCTGTCTTCCCACCCCACACTCCTGTTAATTTGGGGAGATGTGGGATGGCCTAATAATAATAATGTTGGTATTTGTTAAGTGCTTACTATGTGCAGGGCACTGTTCTAAGCGCTGGGGTAGATGCAGGGTCTTCAGATTGTCCCACATGAGGCTCACAGTCTTAATCCCCATTTTCCAGATGAGGGAACTGAGGCACAGAGAAGTGAAGTGACTTGCCCACAGTCACACAGCTGGCAAGTGGCAAAGCTGCGATGGGAAGAGCACAAATCTGGAAGTCAGAGGGCATGGATTCTAATCTTGCCTCCGCCACATATCTGCTGTGTGAACTTGGGCAGGTCACTTCACTTCTCTGAGCCGCAATTCCTTCATCTGTAAAATGGTGATTATGACTGTGAATCCCTGTGGGTCGGGGCCTGCGTCCGACCCGATGACCTTGTATCTACCCCAGCGCAAAAAACGGTGTTTGGCAGATAGCGAGTGCTTAACAAATACCACCATTACTATTATTATTCTTATTTCAGAGAAGACGGAAGTGAGGCTCAGAGAAGTGAAATGACTTGGTCACGGAACAGAGAAGTGTCAGGGCCTGGCTAAGAAGGCAGGCCCTTCTAACCCACAGGAGCGAGTTCTACCCACTAGGCGGCGCTGCTTCTCGCCCAGAGCTTGCTTCTGGGAGGCCGCGCCTCTCTATCGCCCCCTGGTGGCGCTTTGCTCTTCCAACGCCGGCTTTACTCCCTGGGCCTCCATCTCCTCCTTCTGACCTCTGACTCCTTTCCCAAGTTCTTCCCCTGATCTGGAACTACCTCTCCCTCCCTCCACACATGCCAGACCTCCATTACTCCCCTCTCCCACACATTAAGGTCGCAATTCCGCCAAGAAGCCTTCTCCGATTAAACACTCTTTCACCCCCCGGGGCTCCTTCTCCCTTCTGCATCATCTACACCCTGGGGACTATGAACTCTGAATGTTCGCTGTTGGCCCTCTGGCATATATGTACATATCTGTAAATGATGCACTCTGTGTACAGAACTGTGGTGGGTGGGTGTAAGCACCTAAGGAGAAGTTGGGACAAGAGAATGAGGTGAAAGTCAACTGGTAATTATTCATCTTTTACCGTGTGCAGAGCACCGCAGGATGTGCTGGGAGAGTCGGATACCGAGTTGATTGAGCTGACAAGAACCTGACCGTCAAACTCTCCAACCCCTTAAGAAGACAGACAACTTGAGCAAAAGGTTTCCGAAAGCCCATCGGATCGTTAACGAAGACCGGGTTTTCAATGTGGCCGAGGGTTTGAGAACCTCAGCCGTGGAGCGGGGGATCGATTGACAGTGGGGGACAATGCCATGATAAGGGGGGAGGCTGAGGCAGGGAGCGACACGGCATCACGTGAACCATCGCACAACCTTAGCCTCTACAAATGTTGCAGAAATCTCAGGTGGAGTCCAAAGCAACGTGTGGATTGAACCAAAAACTCACTGAGAACAGAAGATTCCTTCTGGTCACTTTAGGAATATTTTTCAAAGTAAAGAGGTCTTTGCAGAGACAGTCATGAATTCAAGCGTTCACTGTATGAAGGTCCTTCCAGTGAAGATAGAATATGGTCTTTCTTAAGACATTAATGGTGTGAATAGGAAAAAGCACTTACTATGTGGAGAGCACTGTTCTGAGTACGAGGAAGGACTACACAGGTGGAAATGACCTCATTCCAATCGAAACATTGGTTAATAATTGGCAAGTCCACCAATGATAATAACGTTGGTATTTGTTAAGCGCTTACTATGTGCAGAGCACTGTTCTAAGCGCTGGGGTAGACATAGGGGAATCAGGTTGTCCCACGTGGGGCTCACAGTTAATCCCCATTTTACAGATGAGGTAACTGAGGCACAGAGAAGTTAAGTGACTTGCCCACAGACACCCAGCTGACAAGTGGCAGAGCTGGGAGTCGAACTCATGACCTCTGACTCCGAAGCCCAGGCTCTTTTCCACTGAGCCACGCAATGATGTCACTTTGGTTGCATTTGCTAGTCATGAGCCAGTGTTTTGATGGGAAATAAGAGAACGACTTGCCATTGTTTTTACAAGATGTTCTTCCCCTCGGCTCTATTTATTGCCATTGTTCTTGTCTGTCCGTCTCCCCCGATTAGACTGTAAGCCCATCAAACGGCATGGACTGTCTCTATCTGTTGCCGACTTGTTCATTCCAAGTGCTTAGTACAGTGCTCTGCACATAGTAAGCGCTCAATAAATACTATTGAATAAATGAATAACCCTTCTCTGGAAAATGGGGGTTAGGACTGGGAGACCTATGTGGGACAGAGACTGTGGCTAACCTGATTACCCTGTCTCTACCCTACCACTTAGTGTACTGCACGCACTGGTCTGCTGTGTTACCTTGGGCAAGCCATTTCACTTCTCTGCACCTCAGCCCCCTCATCTGTAAAACGGCAATTAAGACCAAGACAGCCGTGTGGGACAGGGACGGTGTCCAACCTGTTCAGCTTATAGCTACCCCAGGGTTTCATACAGTGCCTTGCACACAGTAACCACTTAACAAATACCATTAAAAAAAAAAAAACCCTTTGCTGCTGCTGCTGCCTCTCCTCCACCTCCTCCTCCTAACACTCATTTCCGGTGCTCACGACTCTTGTTGAGACAACAGAAGCACAAACCCTGGTGAGCTTTTGGTGTTGGCAGCAATTGGGAATTTGTGGCACTTGCTCTTAGAGTTAGTGAGCCAGGGAGTGTCTGCAGGAGAAAATCCATTAGTCGTTTCTACTGAGAACTCAGTGTGTGCAGAGCACGATCCAAAGAGTTGGGGAGAGGTCAATATAAGCAGAGTTGGTAGACATATTTCCTGCCCATAATGACTTTACGGTCTCTAGTGGGGTAGACATAAATATGGATAAATTGCAGATACGGACGCAAGTGCTGTGGGGCCAAGGGGTCAATAAAGGGTGTGCAGAGCCACACACAGAAGGGAGTGGAAGAAGAGGATATGGGGGTGGAGGAATGGGGGTGTAGTGGGATGAATCTTTGGTCCAGGCCTTATTACCAAGCAATCCATCCATGAGGCCAACAGGAGGATGGAAACAAACCCAGTGGTAACTTGCGGACATATTGTCTGCGGGTTGCTATATTGACCGCAGGTGACCTCCTGCCCTCAAGGAGCTTACGATCCAGCGGGAGAGGCCAACCCTCCAGTAATGTACAAATGGGAGCTGGAGAGCTAGGAACCCAGGAGCAGCTGTCTGGGTCATATCTGCATATCGGATCTCCTGGGAACAGGCAGGGAAGAAGTGGCAGCCACGGAGGAAGTCGGGCCTGTCAAAGGCCAGAGAACACATTTTGGATTTTACTCCGCCGGTTTGAGCCCAGTACCACGTAGACGGGAGCTGCCTGAGCTCTCCAACTTTCTCTGGATAAGGCTTTCTATTTTAAAAAATAGCATTTGTTAAGCATTTACTATGTGCCAGGCCGTCCCGCGCCCTGGGTTAGATACATCTGGTCCATTGGGTAGGAGACACTTCAAGTCCCACATGAGGATCACAGTCTTTAATCCCCATTTCACAGGTGAGGTAACCGAGGCACATAAAAGTGACTTGCCCAAGGTCACACAGCAGACAAGTGACATGCCAGCGTCAGAACCAAAGTCATCTGACTCCCAGATCCATGCTCTCTACATGAGATTAGAGGTGCAGGCCCAACTGTTCTGCAGAGCCCCAAGCCAGTGCTTTTCAGAAAGTCCCCGCTTCACTCCCCCCACCCACCCCACCACTAGCCCTTCCCCTTTATGCTGACGTGATCTCAGCTAGGATCCCATTCAACTCGGTCATGAGCCCATCACGGGGAGATTATCTCCCCCATTAGTTTCAACTGCTCAACATATGAGCCACTCAGATAGCAAGAGAAATGAGAACAGAACCTCTGCTGATCAGTCCCCTACAGAATGGTCAAATCCGACTTCCGGATAATAATAAAAATAATTGTGGTGACTGTTTAGTGCTTACTATGTGCCAGAAACTGCCCTAACTGCTGGGGTAGGTACAAGATAATTGTGTTGGACACAGTCCCTGTTCCATGCTGGGCTCACAGTCAATCTCCATTGTACAAATTTGGAAACTGAGGCAAAGAGATTAATGGAGAAGGGAAAGTCAGGGGTGTTGGTCGGTCCCTGCCGGGTCACTGGGGGAGAGTCAGGGATGGAGAGGGGAGAGGCAGGGTGTGGGATGCTCCATTCTGAATCACAGGGGGAGAGTCTCCAATCTGGCTTCCGCCAACTTCACACCACTAAAAACGCCCTCTCAGAGATTCATTCATTCATTCAATAGTATTTATTGAGCACTTACTATGTGCAGAGCACTATACTAAGCGCTTGGAATGTACAATTAGGCAGCAGATAGAGACAATCCCTGCCCAATAACGGGCCCAAAGATCACCAATGACCTTCTTCATGCCAAATCCAATGGCTCCTATGCCATCCTAGTCATCTTTGAACCCTCAGCTGCCTTTGACACTGTCAACCATCCCCTTTGCCTCCCTTTCCATGTCCCCTCTGCCTCCCTGCCCTAGTAACCCTCTGCCTCCCTGTCCTGGTCCCCATGCCTCCCAGCCCTGGTCCCCCTCTAACTCCCGGGCCCTGGTGCCCCTCTGACTCGCAGGTATGGTCACCCTCTGCCTCCTGGCTCTGGCCCCCATCTGCCTCCTGGCCCTGGACCCCCTCTCCTCCAGGCCCTGGTCCCCCTCTGCCTCCCGGCCCAGGTACCCCTCTGCCTCCCGTGCCTGATTCCCCTCTACCTCCAAGCCCTCATCCCCCTCTCCCTCCCGGCACTGGGTCTCCTCTATCTTCTGGCTCTGGTCCCCCTCTTCCTCCAGGACCTGGTGCCCCTCTACCTCTGGGCCCTAGTACCCCTCTACCTCCCGGACCTGGTACCCCTATGCCTCCCAGTCCTGGTCCCCCTATACCTCCTGGACCTGGTCCCCCACCAAACTTTCAGCCCCGGTCCCCCTCTCACTCCAGCCCTGGGACCCTTCTAACTCCCTGCCCTGCTCCCCCTCTGCCCCACCCCGGCCCTGGTCCCTCTGTCTCCCGGTCCTGGTCCCCCTCTGCCTCACGTGTCTGGTTGGCCTCTGCCTCCTGGCCCTGGTCCCCTTCTTCTGCCCGGCCCTGGTCCCCTCTGCCTCCCTGACCTGGTCACCCTCTCCATCCTGGCCAAGGTACCCCTCTTCCCCCCAGGCCCTGGTCCCCCTCTGCCTTCCTGCCTTGGGATCCCCCTCTTCCTCCCTGCTCTGGTCACTCTCTGCCCCCTGGCCTTGGTCCCCCTCTGCCTCCCAGCCCCGCTCCTCCTCCTCCTCTTGGCCCTGGTCCTCTTCTAACTCCCGACCCTGGTCTCCCTCTACCACCCTGCCCTGGTTCCCCTTTACGTCCTGGCCATTGCCCCCCCCCCAACCTTCTGGCCCTGGTCCCCCTCTCCCTCCAGCTCCGGGTCCCCTCTACCTCCCTGCTTTGGTCCCTCTCTTCCGTCTGGCCCTGGTCGCTCTCTGCCTCCCGGCTCTTGTGCCCCGGTTCTTCCCAGCCCTTGTCCCCCTGGACCTCCCAGCCCTGGTCCCCCTCTGCCTCCCGTCCTTGGTCTCCCTCTACCTCCCAGTCATGGGTCCCTCTACATGTCCAAGCTAGTCCCCCTCTGCCTCCCGGCCATGGTCCCCCTCTTTCTTCTGGCCCTGATCCCCCTCTGCTTTCTGGCCCTGGTCCCCTCTGCCTGCCCATTTTAGTCCCCCTCTGCCTCCCAGCCCAGATCCCCCTCTTCCTCCCAGCCCTGGTCCCCCTATGCCACACGGCCCCGTCTCCCTCTATCTCATGGCCCAGATATCCCTCTGCCTCCTGGCCCTGGTCCCACTTGCATCCCGGCCCTGGTGCCCCTCTGCCTCACGTGTCTGGTCGGTCTCTGCTTCCCGGCCCTGGTCCCCCTCTACATCCTGGCCCTGGTGCCCCTCTGCCTCCCTGCCCTTGTCCCCCCCAACCTCCTTGCCATGGTTCCCGTCTCCCTCCTGGTCCTGGGTCCCCTATATCTGCCATCCCTGGTCCCCCTCTACTTCCCTGCCCGGATCTCCCTCTTCCACCCAGCCCTGGTGCCCCTCTGCCTCCCGGCCCTGTTCTCCCTCTGCCTCTTGGCCCTGGTCACCCTCTGCCTCCAGTCCTTGGTCCCCCTATACTTCCTGGTCCTGGATCCCCTCTACCTCCCAGCGCAGGTCCCCTCTCCCTCCCGGCCTTGGGTCTCCTCTATCTCAGGCCTTGGTCCCCCTCTAATTCCCGGCCCTGGTACCCCTCTGCCTCCCGGCCCTGGTCCCCCTCTGCCTCCCTGCCCTGGTCCCCCTCTACCCCCCGGCCCTGGTCCCCCTCTTCCTCCCGGCCCAGGTACACCTCTGCCCCCCTGCACTGGTCCCCCCACCACATGGTCCTGGTGCTCCTTCTGCCTCCCGACGCTGATCCCCCTCTGTCTCCCTGTCCCTCGTCCCCCTGTGCTTCCCAGGCCAGGGTCCCCTCTGTATCCCAGCCCTGGTCCCCCTCTACCTCCAGGCCCTCGTCCCCCTCTACTTCCCAGCCCCCCATTCCTGGTCCCCCTACACCACCTGGACCTGGTCCCTCCTGACTTTCTGGCCCTAGTCCCCCTCTCCCTCCAGCCCTGGGACTCTTCTAACTCCCTGCCCCGGTCCCCCTCTGCCTCCTGGCCCTTATCCCCCTCTGCCCCCTAGCCCTGATACACCTCTGCCTCCCAGCCCAGGTCTGTCTCCTGGCCCAGGTACCCCTCTGCCTCCCAGCCCTGATCACCCACTGCCTGGACCCTCTTACCCTCCTGGCCCTGATCCCTCTCTTCCGCCCAGCCCTGGTCCCCCTCTGCCTTCCTGCCCTGGTCACTCTCTGCTTCCCTGCTCTGGTATCCCTTTGCCTCCCGGTCCTGGTCCTCCTTTACCTCATGGCCCTGGTCTCCCTCTCCCTCTGGCCCTGGGTCCCCTCTAATAATAATAATAATGTTGGTATTTGTTAAGCGCTTACTATGTGCCGAGCACTGTTCTAAGCGCTGGGGTAGACATAGGGGAATCAGGTTGTCCCACGTGGGGCTCACAGTCTTCATCCCCATTTTACAGATGAGGGAACTGAGGCGCAGAGAAGTGAAGTGACTTGCCCACAGTCACACAGCCGACAAGTGGCAGAGCTGGGATTCGAACTCATGAGCCCTGACTCCAAAGCCCGTGCTCTTTCCACTGAGCCACGCTGCTTCTCCGTGCCCTGGTCCCTCTCTTCCGCCCGGCCCTGATCCCCCTCTTCTGCCCGGCCTTGATCCTCCTCTACCTCCCAGCCCTGGTCCCTCTCTCCACCCGACCTAGGGTGCCCTCTACCTTCCGGCCCCAGTCCCCCTATTCCTCTATGACCCCCATGGGGGGACAGGGGCTGTGTCCAACCTGATTACATTCTACCCCAGTGTTCAGTTCAGTGCCTGGCACACAGTAAATGCTTAACAAGTGGTTAGCACAGTGCCTGGCAATATGGTAAGAGCTTAATAGACGGTTAGCACAATGCCTGGCATATGGTAAGCGCTTAGTAGGCAGTTAGCACAACGCCTGGTACATGGTAAGTGCTTAACAGGCGGTTAGCACAGTGCCTGGTACATGGTAAGCGCTCAACAATTAATTAAGCAATCAGCACAATGCCTGGCACATGGTAAGCGCTTAATAGGTGGTTAGCACAGTGCCTGGCACATGGTATGCGCTTAACAAGTGGTCAGTACAATGCCTGGCACATGGTAAGGCATAACAGGTGGTTAGTACAGTGCCTGGTCCATGATAAGCACTTAACCTGGTCCATGGTAAGCACTTAAGCAGTCAGCACAATGCCTGGTACATGGTAAGCGCTTAACAGGCGGTTAGCACAGTGCCTGGCACATGGTAAGTGCTTAACAAGCGGTCAGTACAATGCCTGGCACATGGTAAGCACTTAACAAGCCATCAGCACAATGCCTGGCATATGGTAGGTGCTTAACAGGCGGTTAGTTAGCACAATGCCTGGTACATGGTAAGCACTTAACAAGCCGTCAACACGTCTGGCATATGATAGGCGCTTAGGCGGTTAGCACAGTGCCTGGCCCATGGTAAGCGCTTAACAAGTGGTCAGCACAATGCCTGGCACATAGTAGGTGCTTAACAGGGGGTTAGTTAGCATAATGCCTGGCATATGGGAAGCGCTTAAGAGGTGGTGAGCAGAACGCCTGGTACATGGTAAGCGCTTAACAAGCGGTCAGCACAACGCCTGGTACATGGTAAGCGCTTAACAGGCGGTCAGCACAGTGCCTGGCACATGGTAGGCGCTTAACAGGGGGTTAGTTAGCACAATGCCTGGCATATGGGAAGCACTTAAGAGGTGGTGAGCATAACGCCTGGTACATGGTAAGCGCTTAACAAGCGGTCAGCACAGTGCCTGGCACATGGTAAGTGCTTAACAGGCGGTCAGTACAACGCCTGGTACAAGGTAAGCGCTTAACAGGCGGTCAGCACAGTGCCTGGCACATGGTAAGCGCTTAACGGGGAACGTTTCCTCTAATTCTGATGCGCTGTACTCACCCAAGCGCTCAGTACAGTGCTGTGCCCGTAGTAAGGGCTCCACAAGTAGGCCAGACTGTTTGGCAAACCTGGGGGAAATGCTCCATGGCGGTTTTTTTTTTTAAAAAAAGATGGTTCTGATCGTCACTTCCGGTCCGCGGCTTCGCGCTGGTGCCGGAAGTGACGTAGGAGGTCCGCGGGCGGAGGCGGAGGCGGAGGTGCCATGGCGGCCGTTGACATCCGAGGTAGCGGGGGGTCGGGGGCACTCGGGGCCCGGCGGGGGGTCGGTGGGGAGGCCGCTCTGAGGGTCCCGAGGGGCGGAGGAGGGGTCGCCCGCGCGCAGCCTGTAGCAGAGGGTTCTGCGTTCGGCCACCGCTCACCGAGGCCCGTCGATTGGGCAGCCGGTCCTTGGCGGAGTCAGGCCTCGGGGCGGCCCCACTGGGGCCAACCGGCCCATCCACCAGGGCTGTTTAACCAGCTCCTGCTGGGGGCAGGGCGCTTTTGTTAATGAGATGTACATCACCTTGAATCTATTCATTACTATTGTTTTAATGAGATGTTCGTCCCCTTGATTCTATTTATTGCCATTGTTCTTGTCTGTGTCTCCCCCGAGTAGAGTGTGAGCCCGTCCAAGGGCAGGGACTGTCTCTATCTGTTGCCGATTTGTCCATTCCAAGCGCTTAGTCCAGGGCTCTGCACATAGTAAGCGCTCAATAAATACTATTCAGTGAATGAATGACTGTCTCTATCTGTTACCGATTTGTACATTCCAAGCGTGTAGTCCAGGGCTCTGCACATAGTAAGCGCTCAGTAAATACTATTGAATGAATGAATGAATGGACTAAGCACTTGGGAGAGGACAGTTTAACAGAGTCGGTAGGCATCACCCCTGCCCACAACGAGCTTGCGGTCTAGAGGGGGAGATCGACGTTAATAATAATAATGGTGTTTGTTAAGCGCTTACTGTGTGCGAAGCACTCTTTCGAGCGCTGGGGGAAGACAAGGATAATAATGATGATGGTATTTGTTAAGCGCTTACTATGTGCGAAGCACTCTTCCGAGCGCTGGAGGGACACAAGGATAATAATATTAGTATCTGTTAAGCGCTTACTATGTGCAGAGCACTGTTCTAAGCACTGGGGTAGATACAGGATCATCAGGTTGTCCCACATGAGGCTCACAATCCTCATTCCCATTTTACAGATAAGGAAACTGAGGAATAGAGAAGTAAAGTGACTTGCCCACAGTCACACAGCTGACAGGTGGCAGATCAGGATTCGAACCCATGACCTCTGTCTCCCAAGCCCGTGCTCTTTCCACCGAGCCATGGATGATAATGATGATGGTATTTGTTAAGCGCTTGCTATGTGCGAAGTACTCTTCTGAGCGCTCGGGAGAGACAAGGTGAGATCAGGTTGTCCCACGTGGGGCTCACATCTCAATCCCCACTTTAATCATCATAATGTTAATATTTGCTAAGCGCTATGTGCCAAGCACTCTTCTGAGCGCTGGGGTAGATACAGGGTCAGCAGGTTGGCCCAAGGGAGGCTCACAGTCATCATCCCCATTGTACAGATGAGGTAACTGAGGCACCGAGAAGTGAAGTGACTTGCCCAAAGTCACACAGCTGACAGGTGGCGGAGCCTGCATTAGAGCCCATGACCTCTGACTCCTAAGCCCAGGCTTTTTCCACTGAGCTGCGCTCCTTCTCGACAGATGAGGTAACTGAGTCACAGAGAAGTAACTTGACTACAGCTGACAAGTGGCAGAGCTGGGATTCGAACCCATGACCTCTGACTCCTAAGCCCGGGCTTTTTCCACTGAGCTGCGCTCCTTCTCGACAGATGAGGTAACTGAGTCACAGAGAAGTAACTTGACTACAGCTGACAAGTGGCAGAGCTGGGATTTGAACCTATGACCTCTGACTCCCAAGCCCAGGCACTTTCCACTGAGCCACGCTCCTTCTCATAAATGAAGGATACGTATGTGAGGTCTGTGGGGCTGATGGAGGGGTGAAGAAAAGGGTGGAAATCCAAGTGCAAGGGCAAAGCAGAAGGAGAAGAGGAAAGGAGGGCTTAGTTGGGGAAGCCCTCTTGGAGGAGGTGTGCTTTCAAAAAGACTTTGAAGATGGGGGAGAGTGACTGACAGATATGAAGAGGGAGGGCATTCCAGGTCAGAGGCAAGACATGGACCAGAGGTCACTGGCCAGGTAGGCGAGATCGAGGTACAGTGAGTAAATTGACCATAGAAGAGCGAAGTGTGCAGGCTGGATTGTAGTAGGAGAGTAACGAGGTGAGGTAGGAGGAGGCAAGGTGTAGATGTAGATTTGTGTGTCATCTGCATAGAGATGATAGTTGAAGCCGTGGGAGCGAATGAGTTCACCAAGGGAGTAAGTGTAGATGGAGAACAGAAGAGGGCCAAGAACTGACCCTTGAGGAACCCCTACAGTTAGAGGACGGGAGGGGGAGGAGGAACCCGCGAAGGAGATCGAGAATGAACCGCCAGAAAGATAAGAGGAGAACCAGGAGGGGACGGAAGCCATGAAGCCAAAGTGAGATAAGATGTAGAGGAGAAGGGGATGGTCTACAGTGTCAAAGGCAGCTGAGAGGTCGAGGAGGATTAGGATAGAGTAGGAGCCATTGGATTTGGCAAGATAAGTTAAAAGAGGCCTTAGTCGGGGAAGGCCTCTAGGAGATGTGCCTTCAATAAGGCTTTGAAGCTGGGGCAAGAGTGATGGTCAGCTATGACCAAGGCAGGACATGGGCAAGAAGTTGGTGGTGAGATAGATGAGATTGAGGTACAGTGAGAAGGTTGGCATTAGAGGAACAAAGTGTACCTTCTGGCTTGAAGTAGGAGAGCAGCGAAGTGAAGTAAGAGGGGGCAAGGGGATCGAGTGCCTTAAAGCCGATGGTGAGGAGTTTCTCTTTGATGCGGAGGTGGATGGGCAACCACTGGAGGTTCTTGAGGGATGGGGAGACATGTCCCAAATGTTTTTGTAGGGAAATGATCCAGGAGGCCTAGTGAAGTATGGACTGGAGTGGGGAGAGACAGGAGGCAGGGAGGTCAGCAAGGAGGTTGATACAGTAATCCAGGCGGGATAGAATAAGTGCTTGGATTAACAATGTAGCAGTTTGGATGGAGAGGAAAAGGCGGATTTTAGCCTTGTCATGGAGGTCAAATTAAGCACTTGGGAGAGGACAATTCAACAGGGTTAGCAGAAATGGCCCTTGCCTACCACCAGTGTACAGTCTAGAAACGAGTTTACAGTCTAGAGATCTGGCAGGATCCTATGTTGTCTATCAATCAGTGCTATTTACTGAGCGCTTACTATATGCAGAGCACTGTAGAAAGTGCTGGGGAATGTACAAGAGAGTAAGCAGACACGTTCCCTGTGGGAATGACTGAGTGCCTCTGTGCTCACCCTTGTCCGATGCCCAGCCCAGACACCAGGGCCATCGCTTCCTAGACTCCGATGTGCCAGCTCTGGCTACGTCCCGGCATTCCGGCCAGCGTCCGGGTAATAGGAGAGCTTGCTCTACCAGCCTACCGGGGTTTTCGTTCCGCATGTCGTCGTAGCTAATTTGGCTTCGATTTCAGTCCCCTCTCACATTCCCGTCTTCCCCCAGATAACCTGCTGGGAATTTCCTGGGTGGACAGCTCCTGGATCCCCATCCTGAACAGCGGGAGCGTACTGGACTACTTTTCGGAACGAAGCAACCCTTTCTACGACCGGATGTGTAACAATGAAGTGGTCAAAATGCAGAGGCTCACTTTAGAGCATCTGAAGTAAGGAA
This sequence comes from Ornithorhynchus anatinus, assembly GCF_004115215.2. NCBI lineage: Eukaryota > Metazoa > Chordata > Mammalia > Monotremata > Ornithorhynchidae > Ornithorhynchus > Ornithorhynchus anatinus. Next base: position 34,120,532 of record NC_041728.1, on the reverse strand, counting down.
CTGGAAGATCCCGGGGGCACTGCCAACGGGAGGGGTCACTTAGGGGTGGAGGCTCTTGAAATTGGACCGCTCAGGATGTCAGCATCTTCATTATAATAATGATTACAGTCTTCGGGAAGCACTTGATATGGGCCAAGCCCTGTATGAGACGCTGGGGTGGATCAGGTCCTACATGGAGTTCACAGTGGGAGAACAAGTAACCATAATAATGCCAATGGTATCTGTTAAGTGTTTACTATGTGTCAAGCACTGTGGATACAAGCTAATCAGGTTGGAGCTAATCAGCTCACAGTATTGAATCCCCATTTGGCAGAGGAGGGAACTGAGGCCAAGAGAATAATAATAATAATTATGGTATTTGTTAAGCACTTTCTGTGTGCCAAGCACTGTTCTAAGCGCTGGGGTACATGCAAGGTAATCAGTTTGTCCCATGGGGGGGGGGTCATGGTTTTAATCCCCATTTTACAGATGAGGGAACTGAGGCACAGAGAAGTTAATAGGCTTGCCCAAGGTCTCACAGCAGATAAGTGGTGGAGCTGGGATTAGAACGCATGTCCTCTGAGTCCCAGGCCTGGGCTCTGTCTACTAGACCAAGCTTCTTCTCTTACTAGACAGGCAGATTTTAAATCCGAGCCCTGCCAGGCTGAGACTGAGGTGCTCTTCCAGTTTACGAGGTTTCAGGCTGCCACTTGAACAAAGCCAAGAGAAGGAAAGAATGTGGCCTAGCGGAAAGAACTTGGGGCTGGAAGTCGGAAGGACCTGGGTTCTAATCCTAGCTCTGCCCCTTGTCCGCTGCGTGACCTTGGGCAAGCCACGTCACTTCTCTGGGCCTCAGTGCCTTCATCAGTATAAAACGGATTCTCCTTCCTATTTAGACTGTGAGCTCCATGTGAGACAGTACTTAATGTCCAGCCCTGTGTACCTCAGTGCTCAGACTGGTGCTTGACACAGTGTTTAATAAGCAACGTGGCCTAGTGGGGAGAGCCCGGCCTTGGAAGTCAGAAGGACCTGGGTTCTAATTTTGGCTCTGCCACTTGTCTGCTGTGGGACCTCGAGCAAGTCACTTCACCTCTGTAAAATGAAGATTAAGACTGTGAGCCCCACGTTTGACAGGGACTGTGTCCAGCCTGGCTAGCGTTTATCCACCCTAGTGTTTAGTACAGTGTCTGGCACATAGTAAGCCCTTAGCAAATACCACTAAAAAAAAAAGGCTGATTAGCTTGAATGTACTCATCTGTAAAATGAGGATGAAGACTGTGGGCCCCATGTGAAACATGGATTGTGTCCAACCTGATTACCTCATATCTACCCCAGTGCTTAGAACAGTGCCTGGCAAATAGTAAATGCTTGACAAATACCATAAAAGCAGTGCTTAACAAATACCATAAAAAAATTTTTAAAGTCCGTTCCGAATCAAGAAGCAGGACAGAAAGGACGGTCTCTGTTATGAGGTAGAACACATTCCAGTGCTTTGGGGTTAGTGGGCCACGTGGAGGTTAGACCTTTATTATTCTCAGAGGGAGGAAAGGTCTTCACCTCTCAAGGTCCAAGACAAAAGACTTATGTCCTAAGAATAAACAGTTCCTACTGTTCATATAGGGTGCTTTATCTGACTCCTAATGCTTCCTGGTTTATCGGATGGGACGTGGGGAGGCAAAGAGAACCGAAAATGCGCCCTCGTTAGGAAGGAGGCTATTTAGTGATTATTCGCCCAACCAGAGAGCTTCATCTCAACGCTCTAATTTTTTTTCTTTTTTTATTTTCCAGCCAGATGGTTGGAGTTGAGTACATCCTTTTGCATGCTCAGGAACCCATTCTTTTCATCATCCGGAAGCAGCAACGACAGTCCTCCTCTCAAGGTAAAGTGGACCAGCCACTTCTCCCTTCCAATCAATCAGTCAGTGGTATTTATCGAGCGCTTACTATGTGCAGAGAAGTGGTTTAAACGTTTGGAAGAGTACAACAGAATTAGCAGATAGGTTCCCTGCTCAAGAAAGCACCGTGGCCTTGTGGAAAGAGCCTGGGCCTGGGACGCAGAAGGATCTGGGTTCTAATCCCGGCTCTGCTGATTGCTTGCTGTGTGATCTTGGGTAAGTCACTTCACTTTCCTGGGCCTCACTTCTCTTGTTCTCCCTGATACTTAGACTGAGAGCCCCATGCGGGGCGGGGACGGGGTTCCACCTAATTGACTTGTATCTCCCCCGGCACTTAGAACAGTGACACAGAGTAAGCACATAACAAATATGGAAAGAGCCCGGGCTTGGGAGTTAGAGGTCGTGGGTTCTAATCCCTCCTGTGCCACTTATCAGCTGTGTGACTTTGGGCAATCACTTAATTTCTCTGGACCTCAGTTACCTCATCTGTAAAATGGGGATTAAGATTGTTAGCTCCACGTGGGACAACCTGATAAACTTGTATCTAGCCCAGCGCTTAGAACAGTGCTTGGCACATAGTCGGCGCTTAACAAATACCATCATTATCATTATAATTATTAAATACCACGAAATTGAAAAAAGGGACGGGGGCAGGGGGCATTCATTCCAGGTCATAGAATTACCTGCGTGGTGTCATCATCCGTGACCAGCCAGCCAGCAGAGTGTTTAATCTTCCTCGTGGTTGAAAAAGAAGAGGACAGGTAGCCTTCTTGTCATATTTTTAATATTTTACTCTCCCAAGCACTTAGAGTGGTACGCACTCAATACATACCATCGATTCATTGATCTTTTTCTATAAGCTTGTGCTGGTAAATGCCTGGGTAGGTTCTAATGATCTCCCACTCCTGGAAGCTCCTTGTTGGCAGGGAACATGGCTACCAACTCCGTTATATTGGACTTTCCTAGCCGCTTAGCACGGGGCTGTGCACATGGTAAGCATTCAGTGACTACCATCAGTTGAATGGAATTTGGGCCCAAGGAGGTGCTCCCTTTGAAAAATAGCAGAGGTTGCCCTTCTGTGGCCACAAGTTAACAGTACAGGGCAAGTAGTTCATTCAGTAATATTTATTGAGCACTTACTATGTGCAGAGCACGGTAATAAAAATAATAATGTTGGTATTTGTTAAGCGCTTACTATGTGCCGAGCACTGTTCTAAGCGCTGGGGTAGACACAGGGGAATCAGGTTGTCCCACGTGGGGCTCACAGTCTTAATCCCCATTTTACAGATGAGGAAACTGAGGCACCGAGAAGTTAAGTGACTTGCCCAAAGTCACACAGCTGACAAGTGGCCGAGCCGGGATTCGAACCCATGACCTCTGACTCCAAAGCCCGTGCTCTTTCCACTGAGCCACACTGCTTCACGAACTAAACCCTTGGGAAAGTACAATACAACAGTAAACAGTGACACAAGCTTAGAGTCTGGGGGGCGGGAACAGACATCAATACAAATAAATAAATGACAGATCTAGACATAAGTGCTGTAGGGCTGGGCGGGGGGAAGAGCAAAGGGAGCAAGTCAGGGTGATGCAGAAGGCAGTGGGCAATGAGGATATAATCCCTGTCCCCCTTGGGACTCACAGTCTAAGTAAGAGGAGGAGCAGGTGTAAATAGCTTCAGCATTATGACAAACCCTCAGAGAATCCTGTAAACACGGCAATCCTCAAAGTGTTTACATTTAGGCTGGTCATTCATTCAGTCGTATTTATTGAGCGCTTACCTTGTGCAGAGTACTGTAGTAAGTGCTCAGGAGAGTACGATACAACAATAAACTAACACATTCCCTGCCCACAGTGAGCTAACAGTCTAGAGGTGGGGAAACAAACATTAATAGAGAAAAAAATGACAGATATGTACACAAGTGACATGGGGCTGGGGGTGGGGAGAACAAAGGGAGCCAATCAGGGCAATGCAGAAGGGAGTGGGTGAAGAGGAAATAGGGGGCTTAGTCAGGGAAGGCCTCCTGGAGAAGATATAGCTTCAAAAAGTCTTGGTGGGGGAAGTAACTGTCGGAATTGAGGAGAGAGGGTGTTACAGGCCAGTGGCAGGTTGTAGGCCAGGGTCAGCAGCAAGACAGGCGAGATGGAGGTACAGTGAGAAGGTTAGCACCAGAGGAGCAAAGGCTGGCCTGTAGTCGGAGAGCAGCTAGGTAAGGAAGGAGGGGGCAAGGTGGTGGACTGCGTAAAGCCAATGATGAGTTCTTGTTGGATGTGGAGGTGGATGGGCAACCACTGGAGTGTTTTGACAAGTGTGGTGACATGTCCTGAACGTTTTTAGAGAAAAATGATCCGCAGCTGAGTGAAGTATGGACTGGAGTGGGAAGAGGCAAGGAGGTTGGGAGCTCAGCAAGGAGTTTGATGCAGTAATCCTGGAGGGATAGGATGAGTGATTGTATTAACGTGGTAGCGGTTTGGATGAGAGGAAAGGGCGGATTTTAGCGATGTTGTGAAGCTGGGACCGACGGGATTTTGTGACGGATTGAATGAGAGAGAGGAGTCAAGGATAATGCCAAGGTTATGGGCTTGTGAGATGGGAAGGGTGGTGGTGCCTTCTACAGTGACGGGAAAGTCAGGGGAAGGCAGGGCTTGATTGGGAAGGTAAGGAGCTCTATTTTGGACATATTAAGTATGAGGTGACGGGAGCACATCCAAGTACAGATATCTTGAAGGCAGGGGAAGATGCGAGACTGGAGAGAGGGAGAGAGATCAGGGCTGGAGATGTAGATTCAGGTATCATCGGCATAGAGGTGGTAGTTGAAGCCGTGGAAGCGAATGAGTTCTCCAAGGGAGTGGGTAAAGATGGAGTATAGAAGGGGACCAAGAACTGAACCTTGAGGAACCCCCACAGTTAGGGGATGGGAGGCAGAGGAGGAGCTCACAAATGAGACTGAGAATGAACGGCCCGAGAGATGAGGAGAACCAGGAGAGGACAGAGTCAGTGAAGGCAAGATTGGATAACGTTTCCAGGAGACGGGGGTGGTTCACAGCGTCAGAGGCAGCTGAGAGGTTAAGGAGGATTAGGATGGAGTAAAGACCGTTGGATTTGGCAAGAAGGAGATCCCCCGTGACCTTTGAGAGGGCGGTTTCTGTGGAGTGAAGAGGACAGAAGCCAGATTGGAGGGGGTCAAGGAGAGAACTGGAGGAGAGGAATTTGAGACAGCGAGTTTAGACAACTCTCAAGGAGTTTGGAGAGGAATGGTAGGAGGGAGATGGAGCCATAACTGGAGGGAGCCATGGGGTCAAGGGAGGGTTTTTTTAGACTAGGGGAGACACGGGCATGTTTGAAAGTTGTGAGGAAGAAGCCATTGGAGACCCAACGGTTGACGAGTTAGGGAGGGAAGAAGGGAGGAGGGTGAGAGTTTTATAAGGTGCCCAGATATGGAGTCCTATGTGGAGGGGGTGGCTTTTGAGAGGAGGCAGGTGATCTCCTCTAGAGATACCGCTGGGAAGGATGGGAGAGTTGAAGAGCGGGTAGGAGGTGGGGAGGAACTGAAGAGGGTAGGGGGAGATTTTAGGGCGCTAACACCTGATGGTGTCAATTTTCTTAATAAAGTAGGTGGCCAGCTCACTGAGGGCAAGGGAGAGGGAAGACGGGATAGGGGGCCCGAGAAGGGAGTTAAACAGTAGTAGCAGTCAGTCAGTTGTATTTATTGAGTGCTTTCTGTGTGCTGAGCACTGTCCTGAGCCCTTGGGAGAGTATAACAGACCCATTCCCTGCCCACAGTGAGCTTACAGTCTAGAAGGGAAGACAGACAATATAAATGAATAAAATTTCTGAGTAGCATTAGCAATAGAAGTGAACAAGATTGACTAAGTGCTTGCAGTGGGCCAGAAACTATACTAGGCCCCAGGGCAAGGTACGAGGCTGTGGACTCGGACACGCCTGCTAGCCCAAAGCGGAGCACAATGTAAACCCCGGGGAATGCGGAGTCAGACACCGAGGGTAAAGAAGGGACGGGAAAATTCGGCGAGAATAACCGGGGAACAAGAAGGAAAGTAGCAGCATAGTCTATCTGGGTAATTGGATTCTCAGCTGCTCAGGCTCTGGCCCCAGCCCATGCTTCAGAAGGGCGGGGGGGCTAGGGGGCTGTCCTGGTAGTCAGGTGGCACCCCACCCTTTTTTTTTCATGGTATTTGTTAAGCGCTTACTGTGTCCTAGCCACTGTTGTAAGCAGTGGGGTAGATATGAGCTAATCAGTTTGTCCCTCTTAGGGCTCACAGTTGTCATCCCCATTTTACAGATAAGGTAACTGAGGCACAGAGAAAGTGAAGTGACCTACCCCAGGTCACACAACAGGCAAATGGCGGGGCTGGGATTAGCACCCAGGTCCTTCAGACTCCCAGGCCATGCTCTGTCCAGGCCACACTGCTTCTCTGATGTATTTATTGAGCCCTTACTCTGTGCAGAGTTCTGAATAATAATAATGGTATCTGTTATTCATTCATTCATTCAATAGTATTTATTGAGCGCTTACTATGTGCAGAGCACTGTACTAAGCGCTTGGAATGAACAAGTCGGCAACAGATAGAGACAGTCCCTGCCGTTTGACGGGCTTACGGTCTAATCGGGGGAGACGGATTAGACGGACGGACAAGAACAATGGCAATAAATAGAGTCAAGGGGAAGAACATCTCGTAAAACAATGGCAACTAAATAGAATCAAGGCAATGTACAATTCATTAACAAAATAAATAGGGTAATGGAAATATATGCAGTTGAGCAGGTGAGTACAGTGCTGAGGGGATGGGAAGGGAGAGGGGGAGGAGCAGAGGGAAAGGGGGAAAAGAGGGTTTAGCTGCGGAGAGGTGAAGGGGGGGTGGTAGAGGGAGAAGGGAGCTCAGTCTGGGAAGGCCTCTTGGAGGAGGTGAGTTTTAAGTAGGGTTTTGAAGAGGGGAAGAGAATCAGTTTGGCGGAGGTGAGGAGGGAGGGCGTTCCGGGACCGCGGGAGGACGTGGCCCAGGGGTCGATGGCGGGATAGGCGAGACCGAGGGACGGTGAGGAGGTGGGCGGCAGAGGAGCGGAGCATGCGGGGTGGGCGGTAGAAAGAGAGAAGGGAGGAGAGGTAGGAAGGGGCAAGGTGATGTAGAGCCTCAAAGCCTAGAGTGAGGAGTTTTTGTTTGGAGCGGAGGTTGATAGGCAACCACTGAAGTTGTTTAAGAAGGGGAGTGACATGCCCAGATCGTTTCTGCAGGAAGATGAGCCGGGCAGCGGAGTGAAGAATAGACCGGGGCGAGAGAGGAGGAAGGGAGGTCAGAGAGAAGGCTGACACAGTAGTCTAGAGCCTGTAGCAGTAAGGTAGCCGTTTGGGTGGAGAGGAAAGGGCGGATCTTGGCGATATTGTAAAGGTGAAACCGACAGGTCTTGGTAACGGATAGGATGTGTGGGGTGAACGAGAGAGACGAGTCAAGGATGACACCGAGATTGCGGGCCTGAGAGACGGGAAGGATGGTCGTGCCATCCACGGTGATAGGGAGGTCTGGGAGAGGACCGGGTTTGGGAGGGAAGATGAGGAGCTCAGTCTTGCTCATGTTGAGTTTTAGGTGGCGGGCCGACATCCAGGTGGAGACGTCCCGGAGGCAGGAGGAGATGCGAGCCTGAAGGGAGGGGGAGAGGACAGGGGCGGAGATGTAGATCTGCGTGTCATCTGCGTAGAGATGGTAGTCAAAGCCGTGAGAGCGAATCAGTTCACCGAGGGAGTGAGTGTAAATGGAGAACAGAAGAGGGCCAAGAACTGATCCTTGAGGAACTCCAACAGGTAAAGGATGGGAGGGGGAGGAGGCGCCAGCGAAGGAGACCGAGAATGACCGGCCAGAGAGGTAAGAGGAGAACCAGGAGAGGACGGAATCCGTGAAGCCAAGGTGAGATAAGGTATGGAGGAGGAGGGGATGGTCGACAGTGTCAAAGGAAGTGCTTACTATGTGCCAAGCACTGTTCTAAGCACTGTGGGGGGATACAAGGTAATCAGGTTGTCCCATGTGGGGCTCACAGTCTTAATCCCCATTTTCCAGATGAGGTAACAGAGTCACAGAGAGGTGAAGTGGCTTGCCCAAAGTCACAGAGCTGACAAGCAATGGAGCTGAGATTAGAGCCCATGACCTCTGACTCCCAGGCCTGGGCTCTTTCCACTGAGCCATGCTGCTAAGAGCTTGGGAGAGTACAGTGCAACAAATTGACAGACATGTTCCCTACCCCAACAGCGAGTTTGCCATCTAGAGGAGGAGGGAGACGGATATTGATATAAATGCAAATATAAATTGGTCCCTAAATTTTTTTATATGGTATTTGTTAAGCTCCTACTCTGTGGCAGGTACTATTCTAGGCACGGGTAGATTCAAGCTAATCAGGTAGGACACAGTCCCACAAGGGGCTCCCAGTTTTAATCTCTCTTTTACAAGTGAGCGCACTGAAGCCCAGAGAAGTTAAGTGACTTGCCCAAAGTCACACAGCAGGCATGTGGCAGAGCCCAGATTAGAACCCAGGTCCTTCTGACTCCCAGGCCTGGGCTCCAGGCCATAAGACATCATTTTTGCTCTTTCTAACTCATGGCAGCAGCTGGGTCAAGGAGAACTGGGCCGTTCTGGGCAAAACTCCAACCTCAGTCAGTGAGAATCATCAGAATAATTGTATTTAAGCACTTACTCTGTGCCAAGCATCGTGCACAGCACTGGGCATATAAAATACAATCAGATCAGACCCAGTCCCTGTCCCACACAGGATTTAGAGTCTAAGGGGGATGCAGAACAGGAATTTACAAATGAGAAAACAGCCTAGAGAAGTAGAAGCAGCATGGCCCAGTGGAGAGAGCCGGGCCTGGGAGACGGAAGGACCTGGGTTCTAATACCGGATCCGCCACTTGTCTGCTGTCCGACCTTGGGCCAATCATATGACTTTCCTGACTTCCCTGGGCCTCAGTTACCTCATCTGTAAAATGGGGACTATGGCTGTGAGCCCCATGAGGGGTAGGGACTGTGAACAACCTGATTGGCTTGTATCTACCCCAGTGCTTAGAACAGTGGTTGATACAGAGTAAGCACTTAACAAATGCCATTATTATTGTTATTATTATTATTATTATTTAGTGACTTGCCCAAGGTCACACAACAGACAGGTGACATCTGGAACCCGGAAGGCACATCCCTCCCCATTCCGCTCGGACTTTCTGAATACTCCTATTGGCTTTTCCATTTGCTTTTTAAACAGCAGGGTGGGGAGTGAAATGAAAGGCAAAAAGTGGGTTCTGTGAACAACTCAGCCACCTTAGCAGGTGGGCCGGCTTTATTCCCCACTCCAGTCGGTTTTCCCGGAACAAGACTAGAGGAGTTCTCACGTTCACCTCTGGCTACCCCTACAGCGGAGCTCACTGTTCGAGCCGAAAAGGGAGGCAGAGCGGAAGCCATTTTATGTTCTAGTGAAGTCCAAAGGTGAACGGGCCCGGCGAAGTCCTCTCCGAGGAAGAGGGAGAAAACCGGTCTCCAAGACTCCTTTACTTTGTCGTCCAGAAAGACGTAAAAGAAAAGGAAAACTTCTAAGTTTTATTAAGACACTGTTCTTTGCTCACTGTAGGGAATCCAAGGAAACTTCCCGCCTCTAGAGCAAACTGTGTTTTGAGTACTTTGAAGCAACCCATCGTAAGCTAATGAATAAAGAGTGCTAATCACAGAATCTGACGGTCTTTCTGTCAAACAATCAGTGGTATTAATCGAACACTTACTACGCGCAGAGCATTGTGTTTGGGAAAGCCGAATACAGCAGAATCAGCAGGCCTGTTTCTGCCCATAGTGACATTACAGTTGAGAGAGGGAGGCAGACTTTAATATGAATAAGTAATTTAGAGTACATAACTTAAAGATATGAACGTAAGTGCTGTGGGGTTGGGGGAGATATCAAATATCCAAGACGATGCAGAAGGGAAAGGGAGTTGAGGAGAAGAGGGCTGAATCGGGGAAGGCCTCTTGGAAGAGATGTGAACTTAATAAGGCTTTGAAGGCTGAGAGGGTGGTGGGCTGGCATATGTGGAGTGGGGGAGTCCTGAGCCAGAGGGAGGACGTGGGAAAGCGGTCTGTGGTGAGATAGACGGGAACTGGACACAGTGAGGAGCTGAATGTGTAGGCTGCGCTGTAGGAGGATTTTCTGATTTTTGAACATTCTTTTCACTTTGTCCTCTAAAAAGCGTTTTCTTTCTTACTTAGACTGCGAGCCCTCTGAGGGACAGGGACTGAGTCCGACTTGATTATCTCTTATCTACCCCAGTGCTTAGAGCAGTGCATGACACATAGTAAGCGCTTAACAAATGCCTTCATCATCGTTATTCCTTTCCTAATGTCACTTGCATCCCCCAAGCCTCTTTTCCCCAGTTTCCATTCCGTCTGGCTAGAGAAGCTGTTACCTCTTTCCGCGTGGAAGTCAGAAAGGTACAAGTGGACTTTTACTTTTTTGCTGAAAAGGTCCCAGAATCCAAAATTTCTCAATCTGAGCTTGGCTGCACCTCAAGACCTGGGAGAACTCAATCAGAACTCATCAGTGGTATTTGTTGAGCGTTTACTGTGTGCACTGCACTGTGCTAAACGCTTGGGAGAGTACAAGATAACGGAGCAGAGTGGTCTAGTGGATAGATCAAGGGCCAAGAAGTGAAAAGGACCCAGGTTCTAATGCCGGGTCCACCTCTTGTCTGCTCTGTGACCTTGGCCAAGTCCCCTCACTTCTCTGGGGCTCAGTTCCATCAACTGGCAAATGGGGATGAAGACTATGAGTCCTCTGTGGGACAGGGACTGTGTCCAACCTGATTAACTTCTATCTAACTCTGCCTAGCACGTAGTAAACACTTAAAAAATAAACCACACACACAAAGTTGGTAGACGTGTTCCCTGCCCACAGTGAGCTGACCGTCTAAAGGAATCAATAAAATCTGGGTTCTGTGTGGTGGCCTCGAGACAGTTTCTTAGATACTTTCTCGGTTCATTTTCTGAGTTCCTGTTGTACACCTTTCACTCCCCCCAGCCACCTTCGATTCTTGCATTTTGAAAAGAGTCCTGGATCATTCATTCACTCATTTATTGAACGCTTACTATGTGCAGAGCACTGTACTAAGCGCTTGGGAGAGCACAGTATAACAGTACAACAGTCACATTCCCTGCCCATGGCGAGCTTACAGTCTAAAGGGGGGGAAGACAGACATCAATACAAAAGAATAAATGACAGATAAGGTCATAAGTTCAGTGGGGCTGGGAGAGAGGAAGAACAAAGGATCAAAAAATGCGTCCCGTGACTTTGCATTTTTATGTTTACCATTTGAGCTCGAAAGGTGAAAGTTCATTTTTTTTTAGATCTAGCAGAGGAATTCCTGACCTTGTGACACAAAAACTGAATATCTAATACCCCGCCCTCCACAGCCTTGCGTATTTTAAAATCCAAAGCCCAAAACAAACCCTGTCCTTATTTTCAACTCTCAGCCTTGTTTGCTCTGGTCTGGCACAGCTTAGTTTTTATTCTTGTTATTGATCAGTCAATCAGTGGTACTTCTTGAGTGCTTACTCTGTGGGACCTGGCTTCACCTTGCACAACCTAGTTTTTAATTATTGTTATCTGTCGATCAATCGGTGGTAGTTATTGAGCACTTACAGCAAGCGGAGCACTACTGAGTACTTGGGAGCGTTGAGTACAACAGAGTTGTTAGACATGTTCCCTGCCTGAGAGTCAGAAGTTCTAATCCCAGCTCCACTATTTCAATGAATCAGTGGTATTTTTTAAGCATTTACCATGTTCAGACCACCGAACTAAGCGCTTGGGAGAATACAGTATAGCAGAATTAGCAAAAATGTTCTCTACCCATAATGAGCTTACTTGTCTGCTGCGCGATCTTGGGCAAGTGGCTTTACTTCTCCGTGCCTCAGTTCCCTCATCTGTCAAATGGAGATGAAGACTGTGAGCCCCATGTGGGACATGGACTGTGTCCAACCTGATGAGCTTGTCAACCCCAGTGCTTAGCGCAGTGCCTGGCACATAGTAAGCGCTTAACAAATACCAGTCAAAAACAAAAACCAAGCTTACAGTGTAGAGCACTGATGCCATTCTTCTGCGGGGAAACAAGTATTCTGAGTAGCTGGGGTGGAGGGGTGGTTCTGGAGTCAGAAGGTCACGGGTTCCAAACCCGGCTCTGCCACTTGTCTGCTGTGTGACCTTGGACAAGTCACTTCACTTCTCTGAGCCTCCGTTCCTTCATCTGTAAAGTGGGGTTGGAGACTGTGACCCCTTGGGGGACAGGGACTGCATCCAACCCGATTTGCTTGTATCCACCCCAGCGCTTAGTGCAGGGCTTGTCACGTAGAGAACATTGAACAAATACCATCCATTATTATTATTATTGACTGACCTGTTTTTTCCTTTCAGTCATCCCTCTGGCCGATTACTACATCATAGCAGGGGTGATCTATCAGGCACCGGACCTGGGTTCCGTCATCAATTCAAGAGTGGTAAGTGTTTGCCGTGCCAGACCAGAATGAGTATTGCGAGCTGCCATTGCTCTCGTCTTCCTCAGGCTGTCTTGGGGGTGGTGACGCTGGTGGTGGTCGGGGGCGGGGGGAGGAGGATTAAGCTCTTACCATGTGCACAATGCTGTACCGAGTGCTGCTGGTGCTGGTGACGCTGGTGGTGGTCGGGGGGAGGGGGGAGGAGGATTAAGCTCTGACCGTGTGCACAACGCTGTACCGAGTGCTGCTGGGAAAGAATGCACAGGTGGAGATTAGACACTGTCCCTGTCTCTCAAGCCGGGGTTCACGATCCCGAAAGGGGGAAAGGGAGCCGGTGATGGGCACAAAAAGGGAAGTGAAACAAGACACGAGGACAACGTTAAGACAGCAGAGAAGCAGTGTGGCCTAGTGGAATAATAATAATTTTAGTATATGTTAAGTGCTTACTGTGTGTCAGACACTGTTCTAAGTGCTGAAGTAGATACAGGGTAATCAGGTTGTCCCCCATGGGACTCATAGTCTTCATCCCCGTTTGACAGATGAGGTAAGAGAGGCACAGAGAAGTTAAGTGATTTACCCCAGGTCACACAGCAGATAAGTGGCGAAACCAGGATTAGAACCCAGGTCCTCTGATTTCCGAGCCCATGCTCTTGCCACTAGGCCATGCTGCCTGTGGAAAGAGCACGAGCCTGGGAGTCCGAGGACCTGGGTTCTCATCCCAGATCTAGTTCCTGCCCGCTGAGTGACTTTAGGCAAGGCAGTCAGGCGTATTTATGGAGCACTTACTGTGTGCAGAGCCCTGTACTAAACGCTTGGGAGAGAACAGTATAGCAGTACAACAGACACGTTCCCTGACACACTGTTCAAAGTCATTGAACTTTACTGTGTCTCAGGTTCCTCCTCTGTAAAATGGGGTTTCAGTGCCCGCTCCCCGGGAATCTGTCCACTTATTGTTATACCGTTCTCTTCCAAGCGCTTACTACAGTGCTCTGCGCACAGTAAGCGCTCAATAAATACGACTGAATGAATACTCAAACTGTGAGCCCAGGGCGGGACAGGGAGCGTGTCCAAACCTGATTATTCTGGATCTACCGTGGAGCTCGGTACGGTGCTCGGCTCCCACAAGCGCCCAGCAAACAACAAGATTACCATTAAAGACAAAAAGGAAGTTGGGCGGGGGGCGGTGGCCCCGTACGTCTGCAGCCTCTCTCTGCCCGCCAGGGAGGGGCAGGGCAGGATGGGGGGCCTTTGGGGATGGGGTGGAGACCCCAGGGCAGCAGTGGGGCGGGATTCCTGTTTGGTCAAGACCTGCACCAGGGTGTTCCACTGGGAGAGCTACTGCATCGTCCTCCTCGCTAACCCTTTGGCCTAGTGGGTAGATCCCGGCCCTGGGAGTCAGAGGGACCTGGGTTCTATTCCCAGTTCTGCCACTTGCCTGCTGGTTGACCTCGGGCAAGTCCCCTCACTTCTCCGCGGCTCAGTTCCCTCATCTGGAAAAAGGGCTTAAAGACTGTGAGCCCTATGTGGGACAGGGACTGTGGCCAACCTGATTATCTTGCATCTGCCCCGGTGCTTAGAACAGTGCCTGGCACGTAGTAAACGCTTAGCAAATACCCCATTTATTATTATCGGCCTCCTCGCTGACCTCCCTGCCTGCTGTCTCTCCCCCTCCGCCGCCTGCATGATTTTTTAAAGAAAACCTCGGCCTGTAGTTTCCTACTCAAGAACCTCCAGTTGTTGCCCATCCACCTCCGCATCAAACGGAAACTCCTCACCGTCAGCTTTAAAGCAGTCGATCCCCTCGCCCCCTCCCACCTCACCTCGCTCCTCTCCTACTCCAACCCAGCCCGCGTGCTTCGCTCCTCTAATGCCAACCTTCTCAATGTACCTCCATCTCGTCTGTATCGCCACTGACCCCTTGCCCGGGCGGCCTGGTACGCCCACCCTCTTCCTACCTGACAACCCACCATTCTCCCCACCTTCAAAGACTTGATAAAATTCCATCTCCTCCAAGAGGCCTTCCCGGACTAAGGCCTCATTTCCCCTCTCCCTTCTCCTTTTGTGTTACATGAGCGGTTGGATCTGTACCCTCTGAGCACTAGATATCCACCCTACCTTTAGCCCCACAACCCTTGTGTCCAAATCCAAAATTCATTTCAGCATCAGTCTCCCCATCTAGACTAGAATGCTCCTTGTTGGCAGGGAACATGTCTACCGACTCTGTTATACTCTGCCGAGTACAGTACTGGGCACACAGTAAGCGCTCATGTATCATCGACCTGTGGATCGATTGAGAGTCGCATCGTTGGTGGATGCATAAGCCCTGCTCTGTTGTATCGTCCTCTCCCGAGCGCTTAGCCCGGTGCTCTGCTCCCAGTAAGCGCCCAATAAATACCATTGATTGCTGCATTGAACGGTAACTGAGCGGGTTCCCGTGACTTTAGAGGATGGGCTGTTTTTGTCCTTTGAGCCCGTCTCCGGAAAACCCAAAGCCCCATTCTCCCCAACTGTCTTTCCAGCTCACAGCGGTGCACGGGATCCAGTCGGCTTTCGACGAGGCGATGTCGTACTGCCGTTACCACCCTTCCAAAGGGTACTGGTGGCACTTCAGAGATCAGGAAGAACAAGGTAGGACGGCCGGGGCCTAAGCGAGGGTGCTGGGCTCCCGCCAACTGGGAAATCACGGCTTCTGGACACGGGGAGCTGACTGCTTGTCCACGCTCTAATTCGAGCGAGAGGGAAGGTCCGTGGCCTAGGTTCAGAGGCGGCGTGGGGGGCACAGGTGGAGGTGTGTGTGAGTGTGTGAGAGAGAGAAAAAGAAAAGAAAGCAGCATGGCCTGGTGAGTAGAACGTAATAATAATGATATTTGTTAAGGCTTACTATGTGCAAAGCACTGTTCTAAGCACTGGGGGGATACAAGGTGGTCAGGTTGTCCCACGTAGGGCTCACAATCTTCATCCTCATTTTACAGATGAGGTAACTGAGGCACAAAGAAGTCAAGTGACTTGCCCAAAGTCATACAGCTGACAAGTGGCGGATCCGGGATTAGAACCCATGACCTCTGACTCCCAAGCCCGGGCTCTTTCCACTGAGCCACGCTGCTTCCCTAAAATATGGGCCTGGGAGTCAGAAAGTCGTGGGTTCCAATCCCAGCTCTGCCACTTGTCTGCTCCGTGACCTTGGGCGAGTCATTTCATTTCTCCGGGCCTCAGTTACCTCATCTAAAATGGGAATGAAGAGTGGGAGCCCCACGTGGGACAAGGAACGTGTCCAGCCTGATTAGCTTGAATCCACTCCAGCGCCTCCGTCCAGTGCCTGGCATTTAGTAAGCACCTAACAAACGCCATGAAGAAAAGAAGCAATGGGTGGAATCACTTTACTTCTGCCCGCCATGGCCCCAAAGAACCTCTAGGTCTGCGAGAGAGACACACACACAAACACACATATACAATGTCTGTCTCTCCCTCTAGACTGTAGGCTCATAGTGGGTAGGGAATGTGCCTATTTTATATTGTACTCTCCCAAGTGCTTAGTGCTTAGTGCAGTCCTGTGCACACAGTAAGCACTCAGTAAATGCGACTGAATGAATGAATGAACGCAGACACACAGACAACTCCCCCAACCCCAGCATTGGCAGGCTCAGGGGATGTTCAGGCCAACACAGACCATAGTTCAGTGTCTTTCTCCTCTTTGCACCCCCCAGCCCTGGTCTGAGAAGTGGTCAGAGCCTTCAACAGCCAAGTCATGTTGGTCAGTGGCCCTTAGGTCTAAATAATTGGCCATCCCCTTCCCTCCACCCCACCCCCGTCAGCTGGACTTCTTCAGTCTGGTGAGCTGGAGCCTTTTGATCCGCATCGCTACACTATGGAGTCTCTTGGGCTATAGATGTTTTTGCCCAGAAGTGTGGCGTTAATGCCAAAGAGAAAATTGGGAGCACCGGGGTCCCGTCCCAGCACTGGCCCAGGCCTGCTGGGTCACCCTGAACCTCAGTTTCCTCACCTGTCAAATGGAGGCAAGATACCTGCCCCATCCACTGCATGAGCCCAGGGCAGGGCGGAGGCTACCCAATCTGATCATCTTATCTTCACACCAGCATTTAGCACAACACTGAGGCCCATGGGAAGCACTCGATAAATGTCGTTGTTATTCCCTGGGATTATCCCAACCTGGAAAACCACTTTTGGGGGGCAGACCCCAACTCATGAGACAAAGGGAAAGAGGACAGAGGAAAGATAGGTTCAACCTGAGAACAACCTGAGACTTCCCAAGTCATCCTTAGAGAAGCAGCGTTGCCTAGTGGGTAAGCGTGGACCTGAGCGTCAGAGACCTGGGTTCTGATCCCAGCCCTGCCCCTTGTCTGCGGTGGGACCTTGGGCAAGTCATCTCACTTCTCTGGGCTTCAGTTTCCTCAGCTGCAAAATGAGGATACGTCTGTGCCCCACATGGGATAGGAACTGTGTCCAAACCAATGGGCTAATTTCCAGCCCCGTACAATGCCTGGCACAGAGTAAGCACTTAATAAATAGCACAATTATTATTATTACTCTTCTCCCATCTTCCGTGGAATGAGAGAGCCTCCCATTTAGGGCCAAGTGTCCCTCATGATATGCCATTTCCTGTCCCTCCAGCCTCCTGAACCACTTTCTCTCCTCCAGAACCAGCTCTAGTGGGGGGCAGTCAGTCTTTTTCCCCTCTCAGGTGCACCTCACCTGGGGTCCCTGCTTCTAAGGAGCCTCACCCCGGAAGCTTCTCTCCCTTTCTCTCCAGGCAACCCACACCCTTTCCCGGACTAGCTCTCTCCACTCCCATGAGTACCGCCTCGAAGGGGCCGTCCCGAAGGAGCACCTGCCCCTATAACAGTAATTACAGTACTTGTTAAGTGCTTACTATGTTTTAAGCACTGGGGTAGATACAAGTTAATCTGGTTAAACACAGCTCCTGTCCCACATAGGGCTCACACTCATCATCCTCATTTTACAAATGAGGTAACTGAGGCCAAGAGAAGGGAAATGACTTGCCCAAGGTCACACAGCAGATGAGTGGTGGAGCCAGGGTTAGGAGCCAGGGTTAGAACCCAGGTCCTTCTGACTCTCAGGCCCCGGGCTCTAACCACTAGGCCACACTGCTTCCCCAGTTAGGACATTATAGGATGTACAGGACATATATATACGTATGGGGCATAGGACGGCCGCCTTGGCGGGCTGTCCATGAAGGACCACCGCCCACTGAGAGATGGACCCCACCCATTCTTGTGGCTCCTGCCTGATGACCCTGCTCCTCGTCCAAACCCATCTGCCATGGAAAACTTACTGATTTCTTTTAATGGCTGTCTCCCCCTTCTGGACTGCAAGCAGGGAACTTGTCTGCTAATTCTGTTGGATTCTCCTCTGCCAAGCACTTAGTGTTTGGCACACAGTAAACCCTCAATAAAGTATGTATTTGTTAAGCACTCACACTGTGCCAAGTACTGTTCTAAGCACTGGGGTAACTAAAAGAAGTCAGGTTGTCCCACAGGGGCTCAGAGTCTTAATCCCCATTTTACAGATGAGGTAAGTGGGGCACAGAGAGGTTAAGTGGCTTGCCCAAAGTCACGCAGCTGACAAGTGGCGGAGCCTGGATTGGAACCCACAACCCCTGATTCCCAAGCCCGGGCTCTTGCCACTAAGCCACACTGCTTCTCAATAATGCCACTGATTGATTGGTTGAAAACTGCCCTCAAACCACCCGATCAGCTGTAGCTGCCTCAGAGCCCTCCTTCAATTTGTAACAGTTGACTTTTCATCAGTCGGTGATATTTATTGAACGCTGGCTCTGTACAGAGCACTGGAGTAAGTGCTGGGGAGAGTACAAGAGAGAAGAGCGGGCCTCAGGGTCGGAGGAACTGGGCTCTCATCCCAGTTCTGCCACTTGTCCGCTGTTTGGTTTTGGGCAAGCCCTCTTCTTTGCACCTCAGTTCCCTCATCTACACAATGGGGATTCAATACCTGTCCTTCCTCCTACTCAGACCGTGAGCCTCATCATAGGACTTGATTATCTGCTATCCGCCCCAGAGCTTAACATAGCGGATGGCACCTAGTAAGCGTGTGACAGATGCGGTTACCGTTATAATTAGTATCGTTACTACTACAGTAGAGTTGGTAGACTTGATCGCTGCCCACGAGGAGCGAACCCCGAATAATTGCTCTGCCTGGGAAATGGGCAGCCTCCATTGAAAAATGCTTGGCACATAGTAAGCACTTAACAGATACCATCATCACCATTATCATTTGGCTGCCGTAAAAGAAGGTGGGATTTAGGAGCTTGTCAAGGGGAGAAGGACCAGAGAAGAGATGGGGTGACTCGATCCGACAGCCTCTCTCGATTTACATTCTAGTTTTGTTTTTTTAATGACGTTTGTTGCCCTTCCTATACATTAAGCACTGTGCTAAGCGTTGGGGTAGATAGCAGACAATTAGGTGGGAGACTGCCCTTGCCCCTCATTGGGGTAAGAACAGCTAGTACTGTCCTAGACCACTGGGACCTGGTGACTTCCATTAGCAGATTTTGATGGCACGAAACCCTAACGAACATGTCTGCCTATGAGCCCCATTGACCATCCCTGACTACAACCTCTCTGTCCTATCGCGAATCATTACATTCATTTCTGCATCCCCGTCGGAACCAATTTCTAACCAGGATCAAATTGACAGAGTCACCTGCTTTCCGAAAGGTTTGTCGAGATCGTTTAGGCAGTCCTGCCTCTCCCGGAGTGTTAGTTTTGTAGTTCTTTGCAGGAGGGAAGGGAAGGAGGCCGGGGATAAGAACTCTGTCTCCCAAGTAATTGCTCTGCTTGGGAAATGGGCAGCCTCCACTGAACAGTGCTTGGCACATAGTAAGCGCTTAACAAATACCATCGTTATTATTTGGCTGTCGTAAAAGATGAGGTACAGGAGCCTGTCGAGCAGAGAAGGGCCAGAGAAGATGGGGTGATTCAATCCGAAACCCTCTCTCGATTTGCAAGTTCAGTCAATCAGTGGTATTTATTGAGCACTCACCTTGGGCGTTTGTGGGGGAGGGCAACAGAACCCAGTCGTGAGACACGTTCCGTGCCCACAACAAGCTTCCATTGTTTCTCGGATGCTGTCCGTGCCTCCCAGATAAAGCCAAGCCCAAAGCCAAGAGGAAGGAAGAACCCAGCTCCATCTTTCAGAGGCAACGTGTGGATGCTTTGCTTCTAGACCTGAGGCAGAAATTTCCACCCCGATATGTACAGGTACAGGGGTCCGTCCCCTCATTGGGGGAGGTAGGGATGGGGGGGTCATGGATTCTGAAAGCTGAGGGTCTCGAGGCTGGAGGATTTGGCCCTGTCTGACATGGAAACGATTGCAGAGATAAGGAAAGGTTCTTGGATCAAAGGGGATCGGGATAGGTTTGGAGAAGAAGCAGGATTTCTAAAGCCCCTCGGATTGTAGAGAATAATAATAATGATAATAATTGTGGTGTTAAAGTGGTGACCATGTGTCAGACACTCTTCTAAGCTGGGGTGGATACAAGAAGCAATGGGGAATAACAGTAGAAGTAATCATAATGTGGATTAAGTGCTTATTCTGTGCAGAGCACTGTACTGAGCTATGGCTCTGGGTGTTGGGGAATGAATCGGGGCGGGATTTGAGCGTGGGCCATGGTACAGACTGTCTGATGGGGTGAGGGAGGGAAAAGGAGGATAGTGGGAGAGGTGGAAGGCAGGTACAGCTAGAGTGTTGGCTTGAGCTGGAGACAGCAAGTTGAGGGGAATACCAGGGACTTGGTTTTACATTCATCTTTTGAAATCTTGAAATTTGATGTTTAGTGGAATAAAAAGAAAAATTCACTCCTGCTCTCCAAATTCTACTTTCTTAGTCCCCCGAATCAGTACCCGAATGATGGTTTTCAGCCAAGAAGGTGGCAATGGTTCCCGTTTGTAGCAACTTAAAAAATGGGTGGAGCATTTTACTCACCTGCCTCTTCCCGTTTGTATTACAGCAAAAGTTGGGAGAAAAGCCCATCCCAGGTATGGTTCATCGCCCGTGTTGAACGCGATCGAATGTGAAGCTCTTTATCGGGATCGTAAAGTAGATCTGTGGGATTGAATATAGTGTCGGCGCACACTGTGAGAATCCCTCTAGCCAGCTTGAACACAAAGGGCTAGGAAGGGGGCAGGGATTTGGGACGCAGGGGAGAGGGATCTGAGAGGGCGCAGGCTTCAGACAGCTAACAGGCCAGACGGCCCCTCTGCTTCAATTTCCCCTGGAGATAGCCAGGACCTACTAAACTGTGGGCGGGGACAGAATCTGGAATGTTCAACTGAGCGGTGATACAGCGTCTGTCGAAAAACTACCCCTACTCGACATTGGTGCTTGTTAAGCGCTTACTGTATGCCAAGCGCCAGCCTGATCTCTGGGGTAGGTAGAAGTTAATCGGGTTGGACACAGTCCCTGTCCCCCGTGGGGCTCACAGTCTTAATCTCCATTTTATAGAGGAAGGAATCGAGGACAAGGGAAGTGAAGTGACTTGCCTATAAGGTCACACAGCAGACACGGCAGAGCCGGGATTAGAACCCAGGCCCGTCTGCCTCCCGGATTCGGGCTCTAACCACGAAGCAAACGAAGCTCGTGTCAAATGGGATTCCTTGCCATCAGTCAAAGGGAGCAGGGTGTAGAGTCGTCCCTGCCGTAAATCAGGCAGTGATATTTATTAAGCACTTCCTGTGTGCAGAGCACTGTACTAAGGACTTGGGAAAGGACAATAGAAGATCAGAGAAGGAGTATGTAGGATCATCCCTGATGTAAATCAGGATTATGTCAGATCTTAGTGTTTTGGGGGGGTGCTCGGCAGGGGGAGGGAAGGGGGTGTTTGTTTTATTTTTTTCTGAATCATCTAAAACGGAGCCTTGGTGAGTCCCCAGCTCACGATGAATCTCACTCCCAGAAATGGCTTAGTGGATAGAGCCTGGGCCCTGGAGTCAGAAGGACCTGGGTTCTAATCCCGGCCCTACCACCTGTCTGCTGTGTGATCTTGGGCAAGTCGCTTCATCTTGCTGGGCCCCGGTTCTCTCATCTGTAAAATGGGGATGAAGACCGTGAGCCCCACGCAGGACAGAGATTGTGTCTCACCTGATGACCTTGTATCTACCCCAGCGTGTAGAATGGTGCTTAGCTCATAGTAAGCACTTAGCAAGTACCCTAATAGTAATTGTCACTATTACGATTATTCTGGTCAGTGGAGCAGACCAAGAAGGAACCGGAACCCGCGCCCGAAACGCTGAAACCCGAGGAGAAGGAGACCCCCAAAAGTGCCCAGCAGACGGCAGGCCCCAAAGGACCTCCGGAGAAAAGGCTGCGGCTGCAGTGAGGCTGAGCGAGCGGTGGGCAGTGGACCGCCTCTCTCAGAGGTCCCGCCAGAGCCCCAGCACCCCTCCGCCCCTCCTCGTCATCTCCGTGAGGAATCGGAGCGGGAAACCCTCAGAACTGAGACCACCGCAGGGAGGAAAAGGACCCTTTTCCGTTCGGCTTTTCTATACTACAGTTTCTCGTTGGTCCCCCGGGCCCGCTTCTTCCCCCTCCCATTCTCCCCCGCGCCCCCCAGACTCTCCCAGGAAACTGCTGGGCCGGGTGGGGGATTTGTAAGTGTCTGAGTGTGTGCGTGCGTGGGCGGGTGAGTGAGTGAAAATAAATGCAGGAATTTTTATATCATGCTGTGGTTTGGTCCAGTTTTTTATTCCATTTCCTTTAATCAGTGGTATTTCTTGAGCGCTTACCGGGTGCAGAGCATTCTTTCAGTCATGTTTATTGAGCGCTTACTGGGTGCAGAGCATTCATTCGTGCAGCCGTATTTATTGAGTGTTTACTGGATGCAGAGCATTCATTCAGTCATTTATTGAGCATTTACTCCATGCAGAGCATTCATTCATTGTTTCAGTCGTATTTATTGAACACATTCATTCAAGCGTATTTATTGAGCGCTTACTGGGTGCAGAGCATTCATTCAGTCATTTATTGAGCACTTACTGGGTGCAGAGCATTCATTCAATCGTCTTTCTTGAGCACTTCCAGGGTGCGGAGCACTGTATTAAGCGCTTGAGAGAGGCCAATACAGTATAGCAATAGAACATTCCCTGCCCACAGGCTCCTCCCAGGCGTTTCTTGGAAACCCCTTTATGTTCTCCCCTCTCCCCAGCCCCACAACACTTATCCCCATATCTGTCATTTACTTATTTGTATTGATGTGTCCCACCCCCCAGACTTGTAAGCTTGTTGTGGGCAGAGAACGTGTCTGTTTATTGTTGTATCGCACTCTCCCAAGCACTTAGTATAGTGCTCTGCACACTGTAAGCGCTCAATAAATTCGATGGAATGAATGACTAGGAGAATGTGGCACAGTAGAAGGGCAAGGAGAGATGGAAGAAAAGCAAAAGAGGAAGAAAAAATGGGGAGGGCAAGGCACAGCCATTCCCCAACTGCCCACCTCCCTGGGCCTGGCACCGGGACACGGGCACACGGCTTCCCTGTCCTGACTCCGGACGGCTTGGGAAGGGGAAGAGTTATCCCGAAGCAGATTTCGGCAGGCCCTCCTCCTTCTGACAAGCAGTTTGACTGATGGCAGAGCTCTCCTTTGCCTTCAGTGCAGAGCTCTCTTGGATCGTCCCCTCGCAGCTCTGGAATCTGAATCAGTCAGTGGTGTTTATTGAACGCTTACTGAGAGAGAACGATATTAACAGACATTCCCTGCCCGCAAAGAGCTCACAGCCTACCGCTAATAATAATTATAATAATTATGGTATTTGCTAAGTGCTTATTATGTACCAGAGAAGCAGTGTGGCTTAGCGGAAATAGCATGGGCTTGGGAGTCAGAGGTCGTCGGTTCGAATTCTGACTCCACCACTTGTCAGCTATATGACTTGGTTAACTTCTCTGTGCCTCAGTTACCTTATCTGGAAAACGGGAGTTAAGACTGTGAGCCCCACCTGGGACAAACTAGTAGCCTTGTATCTCACTGAGCACTTAGAACAGTGCTTGGCACATCGTAAGCGCTTAACAAATACCATCGTTATCCTCTCTCCATAATCACTCTTACCAGGCACTGTACTAAGCACGGGGATGGATCGGGATGGACCCAATCCCTTTCCCAAGTGGGGCTCACGGTCTCAATCCTCATTTTACAGGTGAAGGAACTGAGGCCCAGAGAAATGAAGTGACTTGCCCAAGATCACATAGGGGAGCCGGGATTAGAACCCGGGTCCTTCTGACTCCCAGACCTGTGTTCTGTCCACTATGCCATGCTGTGGGCCGGGGGTGTGTCTGCTTATTGTTTTATTGGACTCACCCAAGCGCTTAGTTCAGTGCTCTGCACACAGTAAGTGCTCAGTAAATACCACTGATTGGTTGAACAGTCTTGGGAGGCATGAGCTGTAGGTGGAGAAGACTTTCCCAAGCCAGTCTGGTAGATGGCACTAGAGCATGGCATAAGGAAGCAATTCTAGAGCACGAAGAATGCCCAAGAGGCAGGTGGGCACCTGTGCCCCTCTGTGGTGGGCAAGGTCCTGGGATCCGATGACCCACGTCTCCTGAAACTTTCTAAGCTAAACTCAATTTGCTCCTATCCACCCCAGCGCTCAGTACAGTGCCTGGCACATAGTAAACACCAAATACCATAATTATTATTAGTAGGAGTTTAAATTAGCCCAATCAGGAGAAGCAGCGAGGCCTAGCAGAGCCCACGCTTAGGAATCTGAAGGACCTGGTTTCTGATCCTGGTTCTGCCACTTCTCTGCTGTGTGACCTTGGGTAAGTCACATCACTTCTCTGGGCCTCAGGTCCCTCATCTGTAAATTGGGGATTCGACACCCGATCTCCCTCTCCCTTTGACTGAGTCTCAGGTGAAACAGGGCCTGGATCCTATCTGATCATATTGTATCGCCCCTTCTACAGTCTAGAAGGGGAGACAGACATTAATATGACTAAATAAGTCACTTATAATCCATAAAAGTACGAGAAATGGGCATTGCAAGAGCCTGAACCTTTGCAAAACTAAGTCCAAGTAATCTATAAATATGAACTTCATCCTTAAAGGCCAAATGGAATGTAGAGGGAGTGATGGAAATTACCGATAATTACCGATTATCCATCTTTACTGGATGGCTAAGCTCTAGCAGAGGGTATTCGGTAACAGGAGTGCTGTTGGAAACTTTGCATTCCTTACACATTCAGATGGTAAAGGGGAGTCAGGAGGTTGTGGGTTCTAATCCCAGCTCTGCCACTTGACTGCTGTGTGACCCTGGACAAGTCACTTGACTACTCTGGGCCTCATTCCCCTCATTTGCAAAATGGGAATTCACTGCCTGTTCTCCCTTCTACTTGAACTGCAAGCCCCTTGGGGGACCTGATGATTCATTCATTCATTCAGTTGTATTTACTGAGTGCCTGCTGTGTGCAGGGCATTGTACTAAGCGCTTAGATACAAATCATGATCCTGTATCTACCCCAGCGGTTACAGGGCTTGACACAGTGAACACTTAACAAATCCCACTTGTCCCCTAGACTGTAAGCTCATCCTCCTGTAAAATCGTTGTGGGCAGAGAATGTGACTATTTATTGTTGTATTGTACTCTCCCAAGCGTTTAGTACAGTGCCCTGCATGTAGTAAGCCTTCAGTAAATACATTTAAATGAAAATACCACAATTATGATTGGAAATGATGGCAGATTTTATTGCTCCTGCGCCCTCATTCAGCCTCAGGCTGGAATGTGAGCAAGGACAGTAAAGCACAGAATGCCTCTCACCCCTCTGTCCTTACCGGTTCATTATATGTCATGGACCATTTCGCCTTTTCAAGATGCTCCCAAGATTGCATAAAAATGACAGTTTATCCTCAAGATGGCTAAACTGTAACTAGTTGGTCAAGTTTCTTTTGGAGATTTTACCCCATTTCTGGGTTCAATAGAGCTGAAAACCCCTGATGGTATTGCCGTTTTTCTCCTAAGAGAGCCTGAGTGTGTTGGAATTCCTCTAGACTGTCCGTTCCTTGTGGGCAGGGAATGTGTCTCCCAACTCAGTTCTATTGGACTCTCCAAAATGCTTAGTACAGTGCTCTTGCACGGTGAGGTCTCAAACAAAATAAATAGAGAAGCAGTGTGGCCTAATGGATAGGACATTGTCCTGGGCGTCCATCCGTCAGTGGTATTTATTAAGCGCTTACTATGTGCAGACCACTGAACTAAGGGCTCGGGAGAGTACAACAGAACAATTATTTTTTATGGTACTTGTTAAGCACTTACTATGTGCCGAGCACTGTTCTAGAAAAGCGCTGGGGTAGATACGAGCTAATCGGGGCAGATGGAGTCAGGAGGACCTGGTTCTAATTCCGGTTCCTTCACTCGTCTGAAGTGTGACCTCGGGCAAGTCACCTCACTTCTCCGTGCCTCAATTACCTCATCTATAAAAGGGAGATTAGGATGTTGAGCCCCACGTGGAACATGCCCTATGGCCAACTTGATTGATTTGTATCTACCCAGGGCTTGGCACAGAGTAAACGCATAACAAGTACCATTTAAAAAATAAATACCACTGATGGAATGAATTCCTGATTACTTCTTTATGGCATCTGTTAAGCACTTCCTGAGTCCCAGGCACTGTTCTAAGTGCTGCGGTAGATACAAGGTCATCAGGTTGAACACAGTCCCTGTCCCCCATGGGGCTCACAGTCTTCATCCCCATTTTACAGACGAGGGAACTGAGGCTCCGAGAAGTGAAGTGACTTGCCCACGTTCACCCAGCGGACAAGTTGCAGAGCTGGGATTAGAACCCAGGTCCTTTTGACTCCCAGGCCCGGGCTCTGTCCACTAGGCCATGCTGCTTCTCTGGAAAAAAGGAGGTCAGAGATAAGAGTTGCAAACCTTCCAAGCAATTTGCTTTTCATTTCAAAAGCAATTTCTCAGGCTTCTAACAAACACATGCTTTGAAAATCTATCATCGTCATACATTCTTGCATTTAGATTTCAGGAACATA
Source organism: Ornithorhynchus anatinus (assembly GCF_004115215.2). NCBI lineage: Eukaryota > Metazoa > Chordata > Mammalia > Monotremata > Ornithorhynchidae > Ornithorhynchus > Ornithorhynchus anatinus. Next base: position 34,094,111 of record NC_041728.1, on the reverse strand, counting down.
TAATTTGTTTGAAATACTGGTCATTTATATATGTATGCCATACCCAGTGACTCTCTTACTAATATGGTCGTTGTTTGAAGATTACTCATGAGACAAGACACCAAATAAACACAGGTGGAGTACTTTCATTTTTCTTAACAGATTAAACATCTGCAATTATACTCGCCTACATAACCCAGAGGCTCTGGATTTTTTGGAAAAACAGTGGAATAATAATGGCATAAAATAAAATAATGGAATAAAAATAAATGGATGCTTTCATCATTACTGAAATTGCAACTTCCAGATCAGGGAGTATTGATTCTCTACTAGCAACTTGGTTCAATTTCTGGAAAAAAAGCGCAAAAAATAAAATTCAATCCAATTTGAAATTATGGTGGCCATTTACATGGAAAATTTCATTTCAAACTTGGTATTATCAGTCCTGACCCAAAAACTAACTCTCTTCCCCTCTTCAAAGCCCTACTGAGAGCTCACCTCCTCCAAGAGGCCTTCCCAGACTGAGCTCCCCCCTTCTCCCTCTGCTCCCCTCCACCGTCTGCTCCTCCTCCTTCCCCCTTCACCTCCCCTCAGATGATTAGATTGTAAGCCCGTTAAAGGGCAAGGACTGTCTCTATCTGTTACTGATTTGTACATTCCAAGCTCTTAGTACAGCACACATAGTAAGTGCTCAATAAATACTATTGAATGAATGAATGAGCCCCCTTCCCCTCTGCTCCCCTTCCCCTCCGGTCCCCACCCCAGCCTCTGCTCCTCCCCCTCCCTCTTCCCCTCCCTTCAGCACTGTGCTCATTTGTATATATTATTTATTACCCGATGTATTCTATTAATGAGATGTACATCCCCTTGATTCTATTTATCATGATAATGTTGTCTTGTTTTTGTTTTGTTCTGTTCTGCTTTTCTGTCTGTCTCCCCAGTTAGACTGTGAGCCCGTCACTGGGCAGGGATTGTCTCTATCTGTTGCCAAATTGTACATTCCAAGCGCTTAGTACAGTGCTCTGCACATAGTAAGCGCTCAATAAATACTATTGAATGACCTTGCGGTATCAATCAATCGGTCATATTTATTGAGCCCTTGGAAGACTACAGTATAACAGAGTTGGTAGACACATTCCCCGCTCACAACGAGCTAACAGTCTAGAGGGAGTTTACAGTCTAAATACGCAGGTCCTCAATTGACCAAAGAAATCAAAATTTTTCTTCTGCCCTTATAAAAATGGCTCCGTTAGCAGGACAATGCCTTCAGGGGAAGCAGCATGGCCTAGCAGAAAGAGCACAGGCCTGGGCGTCAGAGGTTCTGGGTTCTAATCCAGCCTCAGCCACCTGTCTGCCATGTGACCTTGAGCAAGTCACTTAACTTCTCTGGTCCTGTTTCCTCATCTATAAAATCAGTCATATTTATTGAGCGCTTACTGTACTAAGAGCTTTGGAGAGTACAACATTACAATATAAGAGTTGGTAGACACATCCCCTGCCCAGAACAAGTTTACAGTCTAGAGGGGGAGACAGACATTAATAGAAATGCATAAATTATGATATGGATGTAAGTGCTGTGGGGCTGAGGGAAGAGTGAGTAAAGGGAGCAGATCCGAATGCAAAGGGGATGCAGACAGGAGTGAGAAAAAAGGAGAGGAGGGCTTAGTCAGGGAAGCCCTCTTGGAGGAAATGTGTTTTCAGTAACGCACTGAAGGTGGGTGGAGTGATCATCTGTGAATGTGGAGAGGGGAGGGCTTTTCCAGGCCAGAGGCGGGACGTGGGCAGTGAGAGAGATGAGACTGAGATACAGTGAGGAGGTTGGCATTAGAGGAACAAAATGTACGGGCTGGGTTGTAGTAGGAGAGTAGTAAGGTGAGGTAGGAAGGGGCAAGATGATAGACTGCTTTAAAGGCGGTAATAAGGAGTTTCTGTTTGATGTTCTCAGAACGATGCTCAGCAGTTAGAATGGTACTCGGCACATGGTAAGGGCTTAACAAATACCATTATTAATATTATTATTATTATGTGGTGGTGAATGGGCATCCACTGGAGGTTCTTGAGGAGTGGGTTAAACATGGCTTGAACGTTTCTGTAGAAAAACGATCCGGGCAGCAGAGCGAAGTATGAACCAGAGTGGAGAGTCAGCCATTCAGTCAGTAGTATTTATTGAGCACTTACTGTGTGCAGAACACTGTACTAAGCGCTTGAGAGTGTCCAGTTCAACGATAGAGCAGATACATTCCCAGCCCACCACAAGCTATACCAGTTAAAAGATTCTGGCAAAGTTCACCATGGGTAGAATCATCTAACCAAAGAAGAATTCAGTCAACTGTTTATGAAAGGATTAAAGGAGTATAATAAAAGACAGGTCAGTGTTACTGGGGTGGCTGCCTAGGGGTTTGAAGAGGGCTCTTATGATCATAGTAATGGTATTTTTTCACCATCTACTATGTGCCGAGCACTCTGGTGATCAGATGGTCAGACACAGACCCTGTCCAGCACAGAACTCTCAGTCTAAGGTGCAGGGGAGAAGAAGAAGTGAATCCTCTTTTTATAGATAAGGAAACTGAGGCATAGAGAAATTAATTTAGTGTATAAGATCCTTGAGGTGGAGATTTTGCCTAGCAACTCTAGCGTGTTGTTAGAGAAGCAGCATGACGTAGTGGATAGAGCACGAGCCTGGGAGTCAGAAGGTCATGGGTTCTAATCCCAGTTCTACTACATGTTTGCTGTGTGACCTTGGGCAAGTCACTTTGCTTCCTCGTGCTCAGTAGGGCATTGAAGAGGGGAAGAGAGTTAGTTTGGCGGATGTGAGGAGGGAGGGCATTCCAGGTCAGAGGTAGGATGTGGGCCAGGGGTTGATGGCGGGATAGGCATGAACAGGGGACAGTGAGGAGGTGAGTGGCAGAGGAGAGGAGTGTAGGGGGTGGGCAGTAGAAAGAGCGAAGGGAGGTGAGGTAGGAGGGGCAAACTGATGGAGAGCTTTGAAGCCAAGAGTGAGGAGTTTTTGTTTCGTGTGAAAGTTGATAGGCAACCACTGGAGGTTTTTAAGAAGGAGAGTAACATGCCCAGAGCGTTCTGTGGGAAGATGATCCGGGCAGCGGAATGAAGAATAGATTGGAGTGGGGAGAGACAAGAAGAAGGGAGATCAGAGAGAAGGCTGACACAATCCCAGCTCTGCCACTTGTCAGCTGTGTGACTGTGGGCAAGTCACTTAACTTCTCTGCAGCGTGGCTCAGTGGAAAGAGCCCGGGCTTAGGAGTCAGAGATCATGGGTTCGAATCCCAGCTCTGCCGCTTGTCAACTGTGTGACTTTGGGCAAGTCACTTCACTTCTCTTTGCCTCAGTTCCCGCATCTGTAAAATGGGCATGAAGACTGTGAGCCCCACGTGGGACAACCTGATCACCTTGTATCCCCCCAGCACTTAGAACAGTGCTTGGCACATAGTAAGCGCTTAACAAATACCACCATTATTATTATTATTATTCTCTGTGCCTCAGTCACCTCATCTGTAAAATGGGGATTAAGACTGTGAGCCCCACGTGGGACAATCTGATCCCCTTGTGTCTACCCCAGTGCTTAGAACAGTGCTGTGCACATAGTAAGCGCTTAACAAATGCCAACATTATTATTATTATTATTACATTATTATGAGAGCCTGTACCAACATGATAGCTGTTTGGATGGAGAGGAAAGGGCAGATATTGGCGATGATGTAAAGGTGAGACCAGCAGGCGTTGGTAATGGATTGGTTGTGTGGGGTGAATGAGAGAGCTGAGTCAAGGATGACACCAGGATTGCGGGCTTGAGAGACGGGAAGGATGGTCATCCCGTCCACAGTGACAGGGAAGTCAGGGAGAGGACAGGATTTGGGAGGAAGATGAGGAGCTCAGTTTTGGACACGTTGAGTTTTAGGTGACAGGCAGACAGCCAGGGTGGGACGTCCTGGAGGCAGGAGGAGATACAAGCCTGGAGGGAGAAGGAGAGAACTGGGGAGGAGATGTCCATTTGGGTGTCATCTGCATAGAGATGATAGTCAAAGCCATGGGAGCGAATGAGTTCACCAAGGGAGTGAGTATAGATGGAGAACAGAAGAGGGCGAAGAACTGACCCTTGAGGAACTCCAAGAGTTAGAGGATGGGAGGGGGAGGAGAAGCCCGCAAAGAAGATCCAGAATGAACGGCCAGAGAGATAAAAGGAGAACTGGGAGAGGATGGAAGCTGTTAAGCCAAGGTGAGATAAGGTGTGGAGGGAAAGGGGATGGTCCACAGTGTCAGAGGCAGCTGAGTGGTCAAGGAGGATTAGGATAGAGTAGGAGCCATTGGATTTGGCAAGAAGGAGGTCATGGGTGACCTTTGAGAGAGAGCAGTCTTGGTGGAGCCGGGGGACGGAAGCCAGATTGAAGGGGGTCCGGGAGAGAGATGGAGTGGAGGAATTCAAGGCAACGCGTGTAGACAACTCGATCTAGGAGTTTGGAACGGAAGGGTAGGAGGAAGATAGGGTGATCATTGGAAGGGGGAGTGGGGTCGAGAGAGGGGTTTTTTTAGGATGGGGGAGACATGGGCCTGTTTGAAGGCAGAGGGGAGGAAGCCACTAGAGAGTGAGGAGGTTGGCAGAATCAAGGAGTGATAGCAGGCGGGCAGCAGAAGAGTCACCGGGATTCTCATCTATTTAAAAAAGAGAGAGAGAGAACAAAAGAAGCAGTGTGGCCTAGGGAAAAAAAAAACAGGACCAAGAATAGGAAGACCTTGGTTCTAATCCTGACTCTGCCATTTGTCTGCAGTGTGACTTGGGCAAGTCACTTCATTTGTCTGTGCCTCAGTTACCTCATCTGAAAAACGGGGATTAAGAGAGTGAGCTCCATATGGGCTATGGAAAATATCCAAACTGATTATCGTGTATCTTCTCCATTCCTTCCTTCCTTCCTTCCTTCCTTCCTTCCTTCCTTCCTTCCTTCCTTCCTTCCTTCCTTCCTTCCTTCCTTCCTTCCTTCCTTCCTTCCTTCCTTCCTTCCTTCCTTCCTTCCTTCCTTCCTTCCTTCCTTTGTGTTTCTTAAGGGCTTATTGTGTGCAGAGAACTGTAGGCGCTTGGGAAAGTTCGGAACAACAATAAACAGTGACATTCCCTGCCCACAATAAGTTTACAGTCTAGAAGCAGGGATACAGACATCAATACAGATCAATAAGATGACAGATATGGACCTACGTGCTGTGGGGCTGAGAGGGGAGAAGGGCAAAGGGAGCGAGTCAGGGTGACGCAGAAAGGAGTGGGAGATGAGGAAAAGTAGGGCTTAGTCTGGGAAGGCCTCTTGGAGGAGATGGGCCTTCAGTGAGGCTTTGAAGGAGGGGCCCAGTCTAGGCCCCGCCCCCACAGGCTCCGCCCCTCCTCCAGGCCCCGCCCACCTCCCCTCCGGGGAGGAGCCTCCCGGGGGGTGCGAGGCCACCGAGAGAGGCAGTTGGAGGCGGGAGGGGGCCATCGAGGGGAGGAGCGGTTGAGGGGAGGAGCCGTCGAGGGGGAGGAGCCGTCGAAGAGGAAGAGCCCAGGGCCTTGGAGTGTCGTCTTCGTCGTCGTCCCCCCGCCCACGCTATCCCCACCTCCCAGCTTTGGTGCCCCCCCAGCGGCGCCCCCTATTGGCGGTGCGGAACCCGGCCGTTGGTGGGGTGGGCTGTGGGCCTCCATGGGGGCGGCTGGGGTCCCGGGCCACCTCCTCCTGCGGGCCTTCCTCGTCCTGCTGGGGCTCCGCCAACTGCCCCCGTCCCTCCACCTCCGGCGCTCGGAGGAGGCGGCGGTGGTGGTGGTGCCCCAGAGGGTGACTCCCCGAGGCCGGGCCGGGCCGGCCGAAATGCCCGGGGCGCTCTCCTACGTCCTGCCCCTGGACGGCCAGAGCCGCCTGCTCCGCCTGCACCCCAAGAAGCTGCTGCTGGCCCCCCGCCTGCCCGTCTTCACCTACACCGACGGCGGGGCCCTGGCCGTGGACCAGCCCTTCGTCCCCGACGACTGCTACTACCACGGCTACGTCGAGGGGACCCCGGAATCCCTGGTGGCCCTCAGCACCTGCTCGGGGGGCCTGCGGGGGATGTTGCAGGTGGGCCCGCTGGTCTACGAGATCGAGCCCCTCCCGGCCTCCAGGACCTTCGAGCACTTGGTCTCCCGGTCGGGGGCCGGGGAGCCATCCCCGATGAAGTGCGGCCTGACGGACGACCTCCTGAGCAGCCTGCGCTTCCCCGGCCCGCAGGCGGGCAACGTGACTCCGCGACAGGGCCCCATGGACGGCTGGTGGACCCACAGCCGCTTCCTGGAGCTGGCCGTGGTGGTGGACCACCGCCGCTTCGTCTACTCGCGGCGGAACGAGACGAAGGTGCGGGAGGACGTGGTCAATGTGGTCAACGTGGTGGACTCCCTGTACCAGCTGCTCAACCTGAAGGTCTCACTGGTGGGCATCGAGATCTGGACGCAGCGGAACCTGGTGGACACGGACGCCAGCATCTACGAGGTGCTCAAGGACTTCAGCCTGTGGAAGCTGGACAGCCTGTCCGGCCGCCTGCCTCACGACTGTGCCCACCTCCTCGTCGGCCGCAGGTTCGCCGGCGTGGTGGGCCTGGCCTTCGTCGGCGGCATCTGCGACCCCCGGGCCAGCTCCGCCGTGGACGCGTTCGTCCGGGACCGGCTGCTCCCGGCGGCCCGCACGGTGGCCCACGAGCTGGGCCACAACCTGGGCATGGCCCATGACTTCGGCTCCTGTTCCTGCCGCCGCAAGCTGTGCGTCATGCACGCCTTCCTCTCCGACGCCAACGTCTTCAGCAACTGCAGCTACCGCAATTACTTCTCCACCATCACCCAGCGGGGTCTCTGCCTGGTCAACGCCCCGCCGGCTGAGGCCGTCTTCCGGCTGGAGCGCTGCGGGAACCGGGTGGTGGAGCGCGGGGAAGAGTGCGACTGCGGGCCCCCCGGCGACTGCAAGTGGGACCTCTGCTGCAGGACCGACTGCCGGCTGAGGGCCGGGGCGGTCTGCGCCTCGGGGCCCTGCTGCAGCGACTGCAGGATCGCCCCGGCCGGGAAGCTCTGCCGTCCGCAGAGCGGCGAGTGCGACCTCCCCGAGTGGTGCGACGGTGCCTCGGCCGGCTGCCCGGAGGACGTGTTCAAGCAGGACGGGACCCCGTGCGGCCAGGACGCCCGCTGCTACCGGAAGTGGTGCGGCGACCGGGACGGCCAGTGCCGGGCCCTCTTTGGGCCGGAGGCCCGCGGTGGGCCGCGGGCCTGCTACGAGGAGGTGAACGTCCGTGGGGACCGCTTCGGCCACTGCGGCCTCTGGAACTGGCTCTACCACAAGTGCCAGGGGGACGACGTCCTGTGCGGGAGGGTCCAGTGCCGGGACGTCCAGCGGCTCCCGGCGCTGGCTGACCACACCACCGTGGTCCAGACAGCCCTGGACGGCGTCACATGCTGGGGCACCGACTACCACGTGGGGATGGGCATCCCCGACGTTGGGGACGTCAAGGACGGCACCGCCTGTGGGCCGGGCGGGATCTGCGTCGGGCGGCGCTGCGTCGGCCTGGCCACCCTGCGCTACGACTGTGAGGCCGAGAGGTGCCACTCCCGGGGGGTGTGCAACAGCAAGAGGAACTGCCACTGCCATTTTGGCTGGGCCCCGCCCCACTGCGCCACCCGGGGCTTCGGCGGGAGCATCGACAGCGGCCCCGCTGCCCCGGACCGCCTGCTGCCCACCATCTGCTTCATCCTTTACACACTGGCCGTCTTCGCCCTCTTCTTCCTCGGGACGGTGTTTCACCCGTCCCTCGGGGCGCTGCTCAGACCCCGGCCGGGCCGGGGCGAGCGCAGGAAGGAGGCCGGACGGTCTGGCTGGAGAAGCTATCTGAGGAGGATGGTTCACCTCTAGGCGGTAGCTGGGTGGTCCGGAGATAGGCCCCAAGGCCGGCAGGACGTGATGGGGGGATTTTCCATCTCGCCCCAGATGAGGCGTGAGCGAGCCGGAGGGATCGGCGGCCTTCTTTTCGAAGAACGCCCCCTCACCCCACCCTGGCCCCAATCTCCTCCTCCACTGGCGGAGCTGAAGATTCGGGTCCCGAGCCGACAGGCCGATGGGGCTCTGGCCAAGATCTCCTCCTGGTGCCCTTCTTTCTCCTTGGCAGCTGGGGATGGAGAGCAGGAGGGACCCGCCTCGGGCCAAGACGGCTCCCCGCCCTGACTCCTCGCACGCCGTCAGGAGCCAAAGGACGGCGGCGGCTTTTCTCCGTCCGGCCTGGATAGGCCAGGACTCTTCTGAGAAGTCGCTGTCTTGGACTCACCCTCTCCCCCCTGCCACCGAGAGACCGTTAAATGCCACTCATAGCTCACGGGGCTGTCGCGATCGTTCCGTTTGAATAAAACTCAATATTTTAAAAATTCGACATAGGCCTCCACCATCGATGAGGGGACGGGAGAGGAAAAAGGAGATGAATGGACAGAACAGTCACTCAATCATTGCAGGGCACACTACTAAGCGCTAGGGAGAGGATGGGGCACCAGAGTTGGTAGGTATGTTCCCTGCCCGTGACGAGCTCTCGGTCTAGAGGCAGATGAGTGGACTGCCAAGAGCTGAGGGTCATATTTCTATTCTTCCAGGATCCGTGATATGAGAAGGCCTCATTGTTACCGGATCCAGCAGAGAAAACTGAAAGGGAATTAATAATCACCACCGTGGCATACGTTAAGCGCTTGCTATGTCCCAGGCCCAGTATTAAGCGCTGGGGTAGACACGAGTGAATAGGGTTGGACACAGTCCCTGTCCCCCGTGAGGCTCACGCGCTCAGTCCCCATTTTACAGATGAGGTAACCGAGGCACAGGGAACGAAGTGACTCGCCCAAGGTCACGCAAGTGGAAGAGGCAGGGTTAGAACCCATGACCTTCTGACTCTGGGGCCTGTGCTCTATCCTGTACACTGTGCTGCTTCTTATGGAAACCTCATTGAAACTCACTGGCTTAAACCAAAAAAGAGAAATACTGATAATAATAATGATTGTGGTATTTGTTAAGCGCTTACTATGTGCCGGGCACTGTACTAAGCGCCGGGGTGGATACCAGGAAATCGGGTTGGACATGATCCCTGTCCCATGTGGCGCTCATGGTCTCAATCCCCCATTTTACAGATGAGGTAAATGAGGTCCGGAAAAGTGAAGTGACTGGCCCCAGGTCACACAGGCAAGCCATGGAGGTGGAATTAGAACCCATGACCTTCTGACTCCCAGGCCCGGGCTCTATTCACCCCACCATGCTGCTTCCCATGAAGTAGACCATCACGATGACTGACCCCTCTCCATGGAAAGCCAGTTGATCAATCAATCAACCAATCATTTATTGAGCACTTACCGTGTGCAGAGCCCTGTACTAATATAACAGCACTGGTAGACAAGTTCCCTGCACATAAGGAGCTTATAGTCTAGAGGGGGAGATGGACATTAAAATAAATTACAGATATATACATTTCTATATATTTCTATATGTAAGTCCCATGGGGCTGAGGGGCGTGTGAGTAAGAGGTACCAGTTCCAGTAAAAGGGCACTGCAGGAGGGAGAGGGAAGAGGGGGAAAGAAGACTTAGTTGGGGAAGGCCTGTTGGAGGAGATGGGATTTTTAACAAGGTTTTGAAGGAGGGGAGAGAGCATTCCAGGCCAGCGGCGGGACGTGGGTGAGAGGTCAGAGGCGAGATAGAGGAGATGGAGGTACAGTGAGTAGGTTGGCATTAGAGGAGCGAAGTGTGTGGGCTGGGTGTGTCGTAGGAGAGCGGTGAGGCGAGGTAGGAAGGGGGCAAGATGAGGGGTTGCTTTAAAGCCATGGTGAAGAGTTCCTGTTTGAGGCAGAGGTGGACGGGCAACCACTCGAGGTGCTTGAGGAGTGGGAAAACGTAGCCTGAATTTTTGTTGTTGTTGTTAGAAAAAAGATCTGGGCAGCAGAGTGAAGTATGGGACTGGAGTAGGGAGAAACAGGAGGGAGAGAGGTCAGCAAAGCGGCTGATGCAGTAGTCAAGGCGGGATAGTACGAGGGATTGATTAATGTGGTGGCAGATTGGATGGATTAAGGAAAGGGCGGATTTTAGGGATGTTGTGAAGGCAGAACCGCCAGTATTTGGTGAGAGAATATGGGTAAAAGTGCAGTAAATTCTCATAACTGTGGTTTCTCCAACTTTTCAATGAATAGGTAAATGAATATCTCGTTGCCAGTTATGGCAACTGAATTCGAAAAGGTAGCTCTCCCTCACCCTTTCTGTTTCAAAGATGAGGAGCGTCATCTGGCACCCACGGAAGTCAGGAGAGTCACATATGCCCAGTCTTCCACATGGTGTGGAAAATCTTTCCGTTGTACTAAGAATCTCTCATTCAATCAATGGTATTTTTTGCACACAAATTCTCCCCAACCCCATATTAGGAGCCCTATAATAATTATGGTATTTGTTAAGCGCTTACTATGTCCAAAGCACTGTTCTAAGAGCTGGGATTGATACAAGGTAATCAGGTTGTCCTACATGGGGCTCACAGTCTTAATCCCCATTTTACAGATGAGGTAACTCAGGCACAGAGAAGTGAAGTGACTTGCCCAAAGCCACACAGCTGACAAATGTGGGACAGGGACTGAGTCTGATCTGACCGAATTGTATCTACCCCAGCCCTTAGAATGGTTCTTGGGACATTCATTCATTCATTCATTCACATTTATTGAGCACTTACTGTGTGCAAAACACCATACCAAGCGCTTGGGAGAATATGACCTAAGAATAAACAGACACATTCCCTGCCCACAATGAGCTTACAGTCTAGAGGGGGAGACAGACATTAATAATAATAAAATTAATAATGATGGTATTTGTTAAGCGCTTACTAGGTGACAAGCACTGTTCTATGCACTGGGGTAGATACAAGGTTATCAGGTGGTCCCACGGGGGGCTCACAGTCTTCATCCCCATTTTACAGATGAGGGAACTGAGGCACCGAGAAGTTAAGTGTCTTGCCCAAAGTCACACAGCAGACAAGTGGCGGAGTGGGCATATGACCTCTGACTCCCAAACCCGTGCTATTTCCACTAAGCCACGCTGCTTCTAATATATTGCTAATATGAATCGATCGATCCCAGATAAATTACAGATAGGTACATGAGAGTAGAGATATGTACATAAGTGCCTCAGTTCCCTCATCTGCAAAACGGGGATTCAAAGCTGTTCTTCTTCCTACTTACCCTGTGACAGGCTGTGGGACCTGACCGTCTTGTAGCGATTTCAGGACTTAGTATAATCTTCCAACTTCTTTAACCATTTGATCCCTTTCTCGCATCCCTTTCTCCTTCTCCTTGCCTACATTGATCCTTGGGGACTTCGATATCCACATAGATATTCCTGATGAACCCGCTGCTGCCCGCCTTCGCTCCCTCCTCAACTCCGCTGATCTCCTGCTCCACCCACCCCACCCGCCCTCACCAACTTGGACACACACTCAATCTCATCATCTCTAATCGCTGCACATCTCTAGCCTCACCAACTCTGAAATCCCACCGCTCTGACCACAACCGTCTCACCTGCCTCCTCTCCCACACGCCTCCTCCCCGTAAATCTGTGTTATGCCCCCACAAAGACCTCCAATCTCTCAACCCCATCCAACTCTCTCTAACCCATCAAGCTCCGCTTAGCCTCTATACCCCATCTACCCCCTCTTGATGACCAAATAGACATTCTCAACACCACCCTCTCTACTGAACTCAACTAAGGGATAGCTCCCCTATCCCTTCGCCGCTCTCTTACCGCTAACCGACAGCCCTGGATCACCTACATGATCCGCTTCCTTCAATCTCACGCCGAGCCGCAGAACGCTGCAGGCAGAAATCTAAATAACGGGCCGTCTTTGTCCACTTCAAGTTTATCCTTACATGTTTTAACTGTCCTCTCCTCTGCCTAGCAGAACTATTTCTCTCCCCTTATTGACACCCGTGCCCATTGCCCTCGCCAATTGTTCCAGACTTTTAACTCCCTCCTCAGGCCCCCTGCCCCTCCACCTCCCTCGTCCTTTGCCCCCAATGAGCTGGCCATCTGCTTTATTAAGAAAATTGACACCATCAGGTGTGAGCTCCCTAAAACCTCCCCTGCTCCTCCTCAGTCCCTCCCCATTCCGGCCCCCTCTTCAGCTCTCCTATCCATCCCAGGAGTATCTTCAGAGGAGATCTCCTGCCTCTCTCAAACACCACCCACCACCACCTGTGCATCAGACTCCATTCCTTCACACCTCATCAAAACGCTTGTCCCCTCCCTTCTATCCTCCCTAACTGCCATCTTCCACTGTTCACTTTCCAATGATTTCCTCCCCGCTGCTTGCAAGCATGCCTATATTTCCCCTATCCTAAAAAAAAAAACCCCTCCGTTGACCCCACGGCTCCCTCTAGGTATCGCTATCTCCTTCCCACCCTTCCTCTCCAAAAATCCTCGAGTGAGCCGTCTACACCCGCTGCCTCGAGTTCCTCTCCTCCAATTCTCTCCTTAACTCTCCCTCCAATCTGGCTTCCATCCCCTTCACTCCACAGAAATCGCCCTCTCAAAGGACACCGATGATCTCCATCTTGCTGAGTCCAACGGCCTCTACTCCATCCTAATTCTCCTCGACCTCTTGGCTGCCTTCGACACTGTAGACTGTCCCCTTCTCCTAGACACGTTATCCAACCTTGGCTTCACTGACTCTGTCCTCTCCTGCTTCTCCTCTTACCTTTCTGGCCATTCATTCTCAGTCTCCTTCGCAGGCTCCTCCTCTGCCTCGCACCCCCTACCTGTATGTGTGGGGGGGTGGATCCCTCAAGGTTCAGTTCTGGGTCCCCTTCTATTCTCCGTCTACACTCACTCCTTCAGAGAACTCATTGGCTCCCAGGGCTTCAACTACCATCCCTGTGCGGATGAAACCCAAATCTTCATCTCCTTCCCTGCTCTCTCTCCCTCCCTCCGGACTCACATCTCCTCCTGCCTTCAAGACATCTCTACTTGGATGTCCTCCTGTCACCTCAAACTTAAAACGTCCAAAACAGAGATCCTTACCTTCCCACCCAATCCCTGTCCTCTCCTGGACTTTCCCATCACTGTAGATGGCACTTCCATCCTACCATCCTTCCCATCTCACAAGCCCGTAACCTCGGCGTTATCCTTGACTCCTCTCTCTCATTGAACCCACAGATTCAATCCGTCACCAAATCCTGTCAGCCCCACCTTCACAATATCGCTAAAATCCGTCCTTTCCTCTCCATCCAAACTACTACCACATTAATGCAAGCACTTATCCTATCCCGCTTGGATTATTGCATCAGCCACCTTGCTGACCTCCCTGCCTCCCATCTCTCCTCACTCCAGGCCTTACTCCATTCTGCTGCTCCAATCGTTTTCCTTCAAACACATTTAGGCCATACTTCCCCACTCCTCAAGAAACTCCAGTGGTTGCTCATCCACCTCCGCATCAAACAAAAACTCCTCCCCATTGCCTTTAAAGCGCCTAATCACTTGCCCCCTCCTACCTCACCTCGCTGCTCTCCTACTTCATATTCCAGCCCGCACACTTCATTCCTCTAATGCCAGCCTTCTCACCGTACCTCCATCTCGTCTGTCTCACCGCTGACTTCTCGCCCACAACTTGCCACTGGCCTGGAATGCCCTCCCTCCTCATATCAGATAATCACTCTCCCCTACTTCAAAACCTTATTGAAGGCACATCTCCTCCAAGAAACCTTCCCTGACTAAGCTCTCCTCTCCTCTTCTCCCAATCCTTTCTGCGTCTCTCTTACTTGCTCCTTCATTCATCCTCCCTCCCATTCTCACAGCACTGAGAGAATAAATAACTGAAATTTATTAACTTATTTATTTATTTGTATTAACATCTGTCTCCCCTTCTAGACTCGTTGTGGGCAGGGCATGTGTCTGTTGTTACATTGTCCTCACCCAAGCACTTAGTACAGTGCTTTGCTCACAGTAAGCATTCAATAAATAGGATTGAATGAATGAATGAAAGGTTGGACACCGTCCCCGTCCCGCATGAGGCTCATGGTCTCAACTCCCGTTTTACCGAGGAGGTCAGGGTCACTGAGGTGCAGAGAAGTGAAGTGCCTTGCCTAAGGTCACAGAGCAGAAAAGTGGCGGAGTCAGGATTAGAACTCATGACCTTCTGACTCCCAGGCCCAGGCTCCATCCACTGCGCCACGCTGCTTCTTGAGAGGCTGGTTACAAGCTGGGCCCTTGTGACCCCAGAGACGGTCAACGACCTCTCCCCAAATGATCGACGCACCCCAATCTCACCACGAGGGGCCCCAGACCGCCTCGCCCAGAGACGGAGATGTCCAAAAATCTAAGAATAATGATGGTGATACTGATGGTGTTCGTTAAGCGCTTACTGGGAGACAAGCATCGTTCTAAGTGCTGGGGTAGATCCCAACTAAATCAGGTGGGCAAAGGACCCTGTCCCACACAGGGCTTCCAGACTTGATCCCCATCTTCCAGGTGAAGGTCCTGAGTCCCAGGGAAGCGAAGTGACAATCCCGAGGTCACGCAGCAGACAAGTGGCAGAGCTGGGACGAGAACCCAGGTCCTTCTGACTCAAAGGCCCGGGCCCCAGCCACCAGACCACGCCGCTGATTTTGAAAGAAGAGGGGTAAAGAGAGAGGGAATAATAACAATAGTAACACTAATGCTAACGGTAGTTGTAAAGCGCTTCCTGGGTGCCGAGCACCGTTCCGAGAGCTGGGGTAGATCCAGGTCAATCAGGTTGGGCACAGTCCCTGTCCCCCCTGGGGCTCACGCTCTTCATCCCCCTTTAGGGATGAGGGAGCTGAGGCCCAGAGAAGCTAAGCGACTTGACAGAGGTCAACCGGCAGACCCGTGGGGGAGCTGGGAGGAGAACCCGGGTCCTTCCGACTCCCGAGCCTGTGCTCCATCTGCTCAGGGGGGAAGGGGCTGGGGGGTGGGGCGGGTTCTCTATGACCTCAACGGTACCGGGCCCACTGAGGATCCAAAAGGAAAAACGATCTTCTACCCGATCGGAGGAAGTTTGATTTTTTATTATCATTTCACCACCTGGCAAGAGCCAGGCGAAACCCCCAACCCCAATGGAGCCCGGCTCGGACGAGCGTCGCGGTGTCTCCGGGGGCGGCGGGGGGAGGGACGCCCCTGGGTTCGGGGTCGGGGTCGGGGTCGGGGTTGGGCCTCCGGGACGGGTTTCACCTCGGGAACGGGGTCACGGTCGGGTCCCGGCTCCTGCCGGGGCTCGCCTGTGCGTCTTCTGAAGGGCAGGAGCCTCTTCGTCCCCTTGGAGAAGATGAAGAAGAGCAGCGAGAGGAGGAGGAGGAGGCAGAGCAGGATGACGCCGAGGACGATCAGGGTGTCGGTAAAGGAGAAGACCTTGGGCGAGGGCCCGCTGTCAACGCTGCCCCCGTAGCCCTTCTCGATGCAGAATGGGGGCGACCAGCCGTAGAGGCAGTGGCAGTGGCCCCGGTTGTTGCAGATCCCGTTGAAGTTGCACTTCTCCTCTCGGCAGTCGTACCGGAGCACGGAGTAGCTGACGCAGCGGTGGTCGAAGCAGATCCGGCCGGGCCCGCAGACGGAGCCGTTCTGGACAGCGCCGACGTCGGGCCGCTCCACACCCGTGTGGTGGTCGATCCCAAAGCACAGGATCCCGTCGACGGCGGTCTGCACCACGGTGGCGTGGCGCTCCAGCGGGGGGATCCTCCGCACATCGGTGCACTGGAGCCGGCCGCAGAGCACGTGGGCCTCCTCACACCGGTGGTAGGCCTCCTGGCTGTGGCCGCAGTTGCCGAATCGGTCCCCGACGGAGTTGACGTCCCTGTAGCAGCTGGGCGGGGCGTCCCGGGCCTCGGACCCGAAGAGGTCGCGGCAGCGGTGCAGGCGGTCGCGGCAGAAGCTCTCGAAGCAGAAGGCCGTCTCGGAGCAGGGCGTCCCGTCCTGCATGTAGACGTCCTCCTGGCACCAGTGCGAGGTGCCGTTGCAGTACTCGGGGAGGTCGCAGGCGTCGACGGGCGGGCGGCAGAGCTTGCCCGAGGAGGCCACCCGGCAGTCCTCGCAACAGGGGCCGTAAGCGCACTCGGCCTCAGGGCGGAGGCGGCAGCCCTCCCCGCAGCAGGGGTCCCGCTGGCACTCCTCGGCCGACCCGCAGTCGCAGGCCTCGTCCTCCTCCACCACGCCGTTGCCGCACTGCTGCGGGGCGACGACCAGGCGGGCGTCGGGCGGGTGCAGGACGCACCGCGTCTGGGGCTGGGAGGTCAGGTCCACGTACCTGGCGTAGCTGCAGTTGCTGAAGGCGTTGGCCGGGGCGGGGAAGGCATCCATGATGCACTTGGCCTGGGGGCAGAGGCAGGAGGGCAGGTCGTGGAGCATCCCAAAGTTGTGGCCCAGCTCGTGGGCCACCGTGATGGAGAACTCCATCAGCCGGTCGTCGAAGAAGGCGTCGATGCCGGCCGACAGCATCCGGTCGCACACGGTGCCGACGAAGGCCTTGCCCAGGAAGAGCCCATACTCGTGCTTGACGAAGAGGTGGGCGACGTCGTGCGGCAGGCGCCCGTACAGGTACCGGTTCTTCCACTCGGCGAAGGCCAGGAGCAGCTGCTCGATGCCCGTGGCCACGTCCAGCTGGTTGCGGTCGGTCCAGATCTCCAGGCCCGTCAGGTAGATGAAGGCCCCCAGGGGCCGGTACAGGGAGTCCATCATGTTGACCACCTGCAGGACCTCCTGCAGCACGCGGCTCTTGTTGCGCTCGACGTGCCGGTAGCGCAGGTGGTCGACCACCACGGCGAACTCCACGTGCCGGCTGTGCGTCCACCAGCCGTCGGCCGGGCCGGACCGGGGCCGCGGGCCCTCCGGGCGGTCGGCCCGCCGGGGCGGCTCGTCCTCGGACAGGCCGCAGCGCCAGCGCGGGGTCCCCCCCCGCCCCTTCCCGCCCCCGGCCGCCCCCTCCCCGTCCCCGTCCTCCCCGTCCCCTTCCTCCTCCTCCTCCTCCACGCGGGACACCACGTGCTCGAAGCGGGACGAGGCCGGGAGGGGTTCGATCTCGTAGACCAGCGGGCCCACCTGCAGCATCCCCCGCAGGCCCCCCGAGCAGGTGCTGAGGGCCACCAGGGAATCCGGGGTCCCCTCGACGTAGCCGTGGTAGTAGCAGTCGTCGGGGACGAAGGGCTGGTCCCGCACCAGGGCCCCGCCGTCGGTGTAGGTGAAGACGGGCAGGCGGGGGGCCAGCAGCAGCTTCTTGGGCCGCAGGTGGATCAGGCGGCTCTGACCGTCCAGGTAGAGGTGGTAGGAGAGGCGGCCGGGCAGGTGGGCGCCCTGGCCGCGGGGGATGACCCGGCGGGGCACCACCACCTCGGAGGAGGCCAGCCGCCAGCCGGCCCGGGGCTCCCGCGGCGGGACGGCCGGGGGCGGTGACCCTTGTCCGGTCCCCGGCCCCGGGACCAGCAGGACCAGCAGCAGGAGCAGCAGCAGCAGCAGCAGAGAGGCCGCGCCCCCCATGCCGGCCCCGCCCGGGAGCGGGAGGAGGAGAAGGAGGAGGAGGGAGGAGGAGGAGGAGGAGGAGGAGGAGGAGGAGGAGGAGGAGGAGGAGGAGGAGAGGGAGGGCGAGGCCCGGCGGGGAGGGCGGGACCCGACAGCGCCGCCCCCGCGGCCGTTGCTCCGGCCACGCAAGCGCGCACAGGGTGTGGGGGGAGCGGTTGGGAGGGGCGGGGCCGGAGGGGAGGGGGAGATGGGACCTTCACTGTGGGACACTATATTCATTCAATAGTATCTATTGAGCGCTTACTATGTGCAGAGCACTGCACTAAGCGCTTGGAGTCGGCAACAGAGACAGTCCCTGCCCACCGACGGGTTTACAGTCTAATCGGGGGAGACAGACGGACAAAAACAATAGCAGTAAATAGAATCGAGGGGATGAACATCTTATTAAAACAAAGCAATAAATAGAATCAAGGTTCCCCATCTCCCTGCCCCGGCCAGGGTCGTGGGACATTGTGCTGCCCCCCGGAGCCCTGGGATATTGTGCTCCCCAGCCCCCTGGGCTGTGGGAAATTGAGGTCCCCAGCTCCCCACCCCTCACCCGGGCCGTGGGACATTACATTCATTCAATCGTATTTATTGAGCGCTTACTATGTGCAGAGCACTGGACTAAGCGCTTAGAATGTACAATTCGGCAACAGATAGAGACAACCCTGGCCACTGAAGGGTTTACAGTCTAATCGGGGAGACAGACAAAAACAACAGCAATAAATAGAATCAAGGGGATGTACATCTCATTAACAAAATAAATAGGGTAATAAAATATATACACTCCTTACATGTGTGTATATATACACACTTACTCTGTGCCAGGCACTGAAATATGCACTGGGGCAGATAAAAGCTCATCAGCAACAGTCCCACATGGGCTCACTGTCTTAATCCCCTTTTTACAGATGAGATAGCTGCATCACAAAGAGGTTAAATGATTCGTTATTGCTCGTTAATTGTTCTCAGTGCTGTCACCTCACTGACTTCACCATGTCCTTCCACCCCACCTCCCATCTGCCCCTCCCAATCCTCACCTTCCCCTTCCCCTCTCCCTCCCAGTTCTTTCCGGCACTTTCCTCTGCCTCTTCCCCTCCTCCCCACCCCCTCCCTAGAATCCCACTTTACCAGCGCCATCCCTCACCCCTCTCCCCTTGTGCTCTCCCCCACCGAACCACCCCCTTTCCCTTTCCTCTTCCCCACTCACCCCCCATCCCAGTTCTCCTGTCCCATCGCCACCCCTCATCCCCCTCTCCCCGCCCGGGTCCCTGCCATCTCATTCCCGTCCATACCCTCCCCTCTCTCCGCTCCCTTCTCCCTCCCTCCTCCGCCCCCACAGCTGCTGCCAAGTGTGGCCTATGGAACCCCCACTCCATTATAGGTAGGCTCCCTTTCATTCTTGACCTTTTCCTTTTCCCGCTCTCGCCTCCTCCTCGCCCTTACGGAGACCTGGCTCACCCCTGAGGACACGGTTTCTTCTGCTGCTCTCTCCAGCGGAGGCCTCTCCTTCTCCCACTCCCCCAGGCTCACCGGGAAAGGAGGAGGCGTCGGCTTCCTTCTCGCATGCCATTGCCGCTTCCGCATTATTTCCCCTTCCCCCTTTCACCTCCACTCAGCTAAGCCCCCTTTCCCTCTGCTCCTCCTCCTCTCCCTTCCCCTCCCCTCAGCACTGTGCTCATTTGTATGTTTTTTATTACCCTATTTATTTTGTGAATGAGGTGTACACCCCCTTGATTCTATTTATTGTGATTATGTGGTCTTGTTTTTGTCATCTGTCTCCCCCGATTAGACTGTAAGCCCATCAATGGGCAGGGATTGTCTCTATCTGTTGCCGAATTGTATATTCCAAGAGCTTAGTACAGTGAACTGCACAAAATAAGCGGGAAGGGAAATGACTTGGCCAAGGACTCCCAAGTGGAGGCACGTGGCGGAGGGGGCTGAGGACCCAGGGCTGCTTCCGCCTTCCAGGCCCGGGCTCTCACCACTCATCAGAATAATGATAACAGTGCTTAAGCGCTTCCTTTGTGGAGGGCACTGTACTGAGCACTCTGGGAGACTGTAGGCGACCGCTCCGCGATTTAGTTTGCTCCATCGCGGGTCACACGGTTTGTTCTCTCGACGACTCCTAAAGCTCGCGCCCGCCCCAGACCCCGCCCCCGACCTGTCCGCCTTGTGATGATTGGCTGCAACGAGTGGCTGAGGGGGCGGGGCCTTCGAGGGGGCGGAGCCGTTAAGGGGAGGGGGTGTGGGGTGGAGGGGGCCGTCGAGGGTCGGCGCCCTCAGCCGGGGCAGCTGCGGCCCTCCGGACCGGCCCGGACGGGGCCAGGCTGGGGGCCTCCATGGGGTCGGCGGGGGTCCTGGGCCGCCTCCTCCTGCGGGCCCTCCTTTTGCTGCTGGGCCTCCGCCAGCTGCCCCCGTCCCTCCACCTCCGGCGTTCGGAGGAGACGGCGGTGGTGGTGGTGCCCCAGAGGGTGACACCCCGAGGCCGGGCCGGGGCGGCCGACGTGCCCGGGGCGCTCTCCTACGTCCTGCCCCTGGACGGCCAGAGCCGCCTGCTCCGCCTGCGCCCCAAGAAGCTGCTGCTGGCCCCCCGCCTGCCCGTCTTCACCTACACCGATGGCGGGGCCCTGGTGCGGGACCAGCCCTTCGTCCCCGACGACTGCTACTACCATGGCTACGTCGAGGGGACCCCGGAGTCCCTGGTGGCCCTCAGCACCTGCTCGGGGGGCCTGCGGGGGATGCTGCGGGTGGGCCCGCTGGTCTACGAGATCGAGCCCCTCCCGGCCTCATCTGGCTTCGAGCACGTAGTGTCCCGTGCGGGGGACGGGGAGGGGGAGGCGGGCCCGGGGCCCCCCGGCCAGCGGTGCGGGTTGACGGGGGAGGAGATGCGACGGCAGATCTCAGAGATCGGGGGGCCGGTCGCCCCGCCGGGCCCCCCGGAGCCGCCCGACGCCCGGTGGTGGACGCACGGCCGCTTCCTGGAGCTGGCCGTGGTGGTGGACAACACGCGCTTCGACCTGTCCGGCAGGAACCAGACCCGAGTGCTGAAGCAAGTCCTGGATGTCCTCAACCTGGTGGACACCCTCTACCGGCTGCTGGATGTGCGCGTCTATCTGGTCGGCCTGGAGATCTGGACAGACGGCAACCGTGTCGACGTGACGCGTGGCATCGGGAAGGTCCTCGCCGACTTCAACGCCTGGCAGCGGACGCACCTGCTGCCGCGGTTCTCCTACGACTCCGCCCACCTGATCGTCAACCAGCCCTACGGCATCACCCTGGGCCTGGCCTACGTGAAGACCATCTGCGACAACCGCTACGCCTCCGCCGTCCAGTCCTTCTTCGACT
Organism: Ornithorhynchus anatinus; assembly: GCF_004115215.2. NCBI lineage: Eukaryota > Metazoa > Chordata > Mammalia > Monotremata > Ornithorhynchidae > Ornithorhynchus > Ornithorhynchus anatinus. Next base: position 34,073,237 of record NC_041728.1, on the reverse strand, counting down.
ACCGCCTGCTTAAGCTGGCCGTCGTCTTTGCCCACGAGCAGGGCCACATCTTTGGGATGACCCACGACACGGCCGGCTGCGTCTGCGAGCGGGAGAAGTGCATCATGAACGAGTTCAACGCGGACACGGATGTCTTCAGCAACTGCAGCTACGGGGAGTTCGTCGAAGCGACGAGCAAGCAGGGCCGGTGCCTGACCGACGTCCCCAGGCCCGCCGAGCTCGTCACCATCGAGCGGTGCGGGAACCGGGTGGTGGAAGGCGGGGAGGAGTGCGACTGCGGGACGGTCGGGGAATGCCGGGAGGATCCCTGCTGTCAGTTCAACTGCCGGCTGCGGCCCGGGACCACCTGCGCCGCCGGGGGATGCTGCGAGAGCTGCCAGATCCTCCCGCCGGGGCGGCTCTGCCGCCCGCGGGCCGGCGACTGCGACCTGCCCGAGTTCTGCGACGGCGTTTCGGCCCGCTGCCCCGCCGACGCCTACATGCTGGACGGCACCCCGTGCCAGGAGGACTCCCTGTGTTTCGAGAACATCTGCCACGGCCGCGACAGGCAGTGCCGGAACATCTTCGGCCCGGGGGCCAGGAGCGCCTCGCCGGGTTGCTTCCGGGCAGTGAACAGGGAGGGCGATCGGTTCGGCAACTGCGGGATGGAGAAGGGCGGCTACCTCAAGTGCGCCGAGGACCACGCCCTCTGCGGGAGGGTCCAGTGCGAAGACGTCCGGGAGATCCCCCTTTTGGAGGAGCACACCACCGTCGTCCAGACGTCCTGGAACGGCACCATCTGCTGGGGGACCGATTACCACTCGGGGCTGAACATCGTTGATGTCGGACACGTGCGGGACGGGACCATGTGCGGTCCCCGGCAGATGTGCCTGGCCAGGAAGTGCGTCGACATCTCTGCCTCCTTGAGACACGACTGTGACCCGGCCACGTGTCACGGGAGAGGGGTGTGCAACAACTACCAGCACTGCCATTGTATATACGGCTGGGGGCCCCCCCTCTGCGACGTCCGAGGTTTCGGTGGCAGCGTCGACAGCGGGCCCGCCCCGGCCCGGCCCCGGAATGATTTCTTCATCCTGCTCATCATCCTCTGCCTCTCTCTCCTCTTCCTCGTCTCCGTGGTTTTACTGTGCGTGAGGTTCAGACCCTGGTGCATGGCTAGGCTGATCCACTAGCTCCCGCCGAAAGAAAGAAGACGCCCCCCCGGGCCGAACCCTCTCACGGTCAGACCGTCCCAAGCAAGCCTTCGTTCGAAGAGGGGGGCAGACCCTCCAGGGCTTGAACGGCTGGGGTGTTTTCAGGCACCCGGACGTCCCCCCGCCCCCACCGAGAGCTGGGCTTCGCAGGTAGAGATTGAGTGTATAAATGTCATCGCGTTGTTCAGGTGGCTTTTTTTTTAAAAAAAAAAGAAACCAAAAGAAACCCCTGTGAGAGCAAATTTACTTTCTCCGATCCACCATAAATGCAAATAAAAGTTGTGTCGCCTTGAATGAATTCCATCCTCCTGCATTTGACATCTCTCTGCCCGCGCTGGAGGGGATGGCTGGTCGGCACTCGGGCCCGAAAACCGGCCCGGAGAGATTTGCCCTCTGGATCCGCCACGCTCCCTGGCCCGTCCGGAAAATGACACGATAATCCACCAATAAGCAGTGCTCTGATCGATCTGGAGCATTGGAGTCATTCGTTACGCACGCGTGGCCTGTGGAACAGCGGATGGATCCACTGGGCCCTCGCTCCCTCGGGTTAAACTTTGCGGTGCTGACAGTCCGTAGCCTTAAGAGCATCAATAGCTTTACTGTTTCCCGCCCCCCGCCCATTCCCGGGCACTCCGGCGGTGGGCGATGAGTGGAGTGGGAGGGTGAGTCTCTCTGTGGCTCTTCCTAGCTTTCTGCAGCCGGATCCGGCCTCTCAGCAGACACTTGGAATTCCCGCCATTCGACGAGGCGGCCCGCCTGCCTGCTAAGAGCTGGAGCGTCAGCTGTCTGCTTCTTGAGCTGTGGGAGCCTTGGTCGTTTCTTGAGAGGAAAAGGCCGCGTCAGTGAGAGGCCGGCGATCCGCAGATCTCTTCGCTAGCTCTGCCCTCTGTGCCACTCGGTCCGGGGTACCGGAACGCCGGGATGGCAGACCTAGGGAAATTCTGGGGAGGTCAGGCCACTGAGAAGCAGCATTGGCCTAGGGGATAGAGCCCGGGCCTGGAAGTCAGACAGGCCTGGCTTCTAATATCGGCTCCGCCATTTGTCTTTTGGATGACGCTGGGCAAGTCGCTTGTCTTCTCTGTACCTCGGCCCCCTCATCTATAATATGGGGATTAAGACTGCTCTCTGATGATCTCGTCATATCTGCCCCCAGCGCTTAGAACAGTGCCTGGCACCTAGTAAGTGCTTAACAAATACTATAATTTTATTATTATTATTATTACCTTTGAACATGACCAGACTTTCAACAATGGCCCAAATCCCCCAAATAGCCATTTCTTCCCCCGGCCTCCTGACCATTGCAAATAGCCAGGCTCTGGAAGCAAACGGCAGAGATCTAGTTGTTTGCCGAGAGGCCGGGCCGAAAGCAGTCGGAGAGAAGCGGCATGGCCTGGTGGATAGAACCCGGGCCTGGGAGTCACAAGGATCTGGATTCTAATCCTTACTCTGCCTCTCGTCTGCCGTGTGACTTTGGGCAAATCACTAATTTCTCTGTGCCTCACTTCCTTCATCTGTAAAATGGGGATTAAGACAGTGAGCTCGGTATAAGCCGGGGACTGTGTCCAACCCGATCACTTTGTCTCTACCCCAGCGCTTAGAACGGTGCCTGGCACTTAGTAAGCGCTTAACAAATACCATTATTTCAGTGCTTCTTGAGTTTAATCCTTGAGTGCTTAATCTAGCTCTGCCCCGTGTCTCCTGCGTGACCTTGGGTGAGTCACTTCATGTCTCTTTGCCTCAGTTTCCTCAGCTGTAAAATGGAGATTAAGATTGTGAGCCCCATGCAGACAGGGACTGTGTCCCACCTGATTAGCTTGTATCTATCCAAGCGCTTAATACAGTGCCTGGCACAAAGTAAGCACTTAAAATAAAAAAATAAAACAAAAATTTACCCACGTGCCCTGAGACTGAAGTGCTGTGAGGTCCAACTAGACTCTCCTCTTCCTGTCGACGGTTGGTTTTGTGGACAATTGGGTGGTCGTGCCTGAAGAGGAGATGGTTGCTTCTCAACAAAATTGATCTTTAGATACCTTGTTTTCCACCTGTTGTTATACAATCTAAGAAATGTTCTCCATTCTCTGAGGTGCTGTTCCTCTCCTTGGAATCTCTGTTTCCAGAGAAGCTTCCTCTCTGAAAAGAAACTTCAGCATTTATCCAGATTCTGCTTGGGTTACCCTTTGAAGAACAAGGAGAAGGAAGTAATGCCCTCTTCTAAGCGAAGAATGCGGGGGAGACCCGTTCCCTTCTCTCCTGTATTAAGCCTGTCCATTGCGGACAATAGTCCGGAATTTATTTCCCAGCTGCTCTTTAGTAATGCTGCTTCCGGGACTGAGAGGGCTTAGAATGTCCATATTAAGGAAGCGGGGCCCTCTACTCCCAAATGCTTTGTACAGTGCTCTGCACACAGTAAACGCGATAAAAATTGATTGATTGATTGATTGATTGATTGATCGACTGTTCTTTGACCTCAGCCAAGTCGGTTCACGACTCCAAGCTTCAGTTTCCTCATTGGTAAAATGGGGACTAAGGCTGTGAGCCCCAGGTGGGACAAGGACTGTGTCCAACCTGATTGGCTTGGATCTACCCCAGTGCTTAGTACAGTGCCTGGCATGTAGTAAGCACTTAACAAATACCGGTAAGAAAAGAAAAATGCTGGCTTTGACACAGCACAACTCAGACTACATGGGGGTGCTAAAGTCCTGATGTCATCGCAAAGCTCGTGGGGGGCAGAGAGAGGGTCTACCAACTCTGCTGTATTGTCCTCTCCCAAGTGCTTAGTACCGTGCTCTGCACACCATAAGGGCTCCATAAATACCATCGATTGAAATACGATGGATTGATCAGTTGGAGCTCCTGGTCCCTCTCTGTTGACCCTTCTCCGGGGTAGGGTAGTCTCGCTTAGGTCCAGGTATGAAGGAGTCTGCCTGGGTTTCAGAACCTTAATAATGATAATAATAATAATAATATTAATTGTGGTATTTGTTAAGCATTCACTATGTGCCAAACACTGTACTAAGCCCTGGGGTAGATACAAGGTAAAAGTCCCTGTCCCACCTAAGCCTCACGGTCTTAATCTCCATTTTACAGATGAGGTGAGTGAGGCCCAGAGAAGTAAAGTGACTCACCCAAGTTCACACAGCAGAACAGTAGTGGAGTCAGGATTAGAACCCAGGTCCTTCTGACTCCCAGGCCCCGGACTCTATCCACTAGACCACGCTGCTTCTTGCCTGGTACAGTAGTTGCAAGCATTGTACACCAAGGCGGCGTGGCTTGGTGGAAAGAGCACAGACCTGGGAGTCAGAGGACCCAGGTTCTAATTCCACCTAAGCCAAATTGCTTGCTGTGAGACCTTGGGCAAGACACTTCACTTTTCTGTGCCTTAGCTTCCCCAACTGCAAAATGGGGGTTCAGTCATCCTCCTTCCTACATAGACCCTGAGCCCCATGTCGGACAGGGATGGGACGGCGTCCGACTGATTAACCCCAGCACTTAGAACCGTGCTGACGCTGTTCCCCACAGCACCTCCGTCCATATCCGAACTTTACGTATGTATATGAATGCCATCCCCCTCTAGACTGTGAACTCGTTGTGGGCAGAGAACGTATATACCAACTCTGCTATATTGTAATAATAGTAATAATAATGATGGCATTTAAGCGCTTACTATGTGCTGAGCACTGCTCTAAGTTAAGCGCTGGGGTAGATACAAGGTGATCAGGTTGTCCCATGTGGGGCTCACAGTCTTAATCCCCATTTTACAGATGAGGTCACTGAGGCACCGAGAAGTTAAGTGACTTGCCCAAAGTCACATGGCTGACAAGTGGTGGAGCCGGGATTAGAACCTATGATCTCTCCCAAGCATTTAGTACTCTGTCTACAGTAAGTGCACAATAAATATGTGTGATTGATTGACCGAGGCATAGAAGGCACTTAACAAATATAATAATGCCTTCCTAAACAGTACAGTGCTCTGCACCCAGTAAGCATTTGACAAATGCCACTGCTTGCTTGCTTGATTCTGCTCTTTAAATCCTCCCCAGACCTCTGCCCAAGACCAGGCATTTGTTCCAGGTATCCCACACGAGGCAATTTGTTCCCGAGTGCCCAGCTATGACAAGGGGACGGATAGGGTCACCTGAAAATCGGGGTCCAAGGGGTCTATGGGAGAGACCATCTGACTGATTCTGACTCATTATCTTCAATGAGAAAGGGAATGCAAATGGACTCTGTTTTAGGGAGAACAGGCTGATTTTTTTTAATGGTATTTATTAAGCACTTACTAGGTGCCATGCACTGCACTAAGCCACAGGGTTGGATACAGTAATAATAATGTTGGCATTTGTTAAGCGCTTACTATGTGCAGAGCACTGTTTTAAGTGCTGGGGTAGACACAAGGGAATCAGGTTGTCCCACGTGGGGCTCACAGTCTTAATCCCCATTTTACAGATGAGGTAACTGAGGCACAGAGAAGTTAAGTGACTTGCCAGGTCCCTCATGGGGCTCATAGCCTTAATCTCCATTTCACGGATTTTATGGATTTTACGGATGAGGGACTGAGGTACGGAGAAGTGAAGTGCCCTGCCCAAGGTCACACAGCTCTAAAGTGGTGGAGCCGGTATTAGAACCCAGGCCCCGGGCTCTATCCACTAGGCCATGCTGCTTCTCATTCATTTGAGAATGAATATGATTTTCTGGATAATGAAAGCTCTGTGTTAGAGGAGAACATTTCAATAACATGTTCTGTTTCTTCAATGGTATTTTTCAGTGGTGTTTATTAAGCGCTTACTATGCGCCAGGCACTGTACTAAGTGCTGCGGTAGATGCAGTCTTGTCAAATGGAACACAGTCCATCTCCCACATGGGGCTCACCATCTTAGTCCTCATTTTACAGATGAGGTCACTTAGGCACAGAGAAGAGAAGTGATTTACCCAAGGTCACACAGCAGACCTGGGATTAGAACCCAGGTCCTCTGATTCCCCAGCCCATGCTCCTTCCACTGGCAACGCTGGTTCTCAGAGAAGGGAGGATGGCCCTGTGGCTCCAAAGAGCCTTAGTTTGCTTTGAAGCCCGAGGCTACCTGTCCCCGCGATCTATTTGACAGACTGTTTAGTTCATTGTTTACTTTCTTCTCTCTCACTGTATGGTTAGTCAGGGAGCTGTCTCGGTAATACAATTCTGTAGCAGTATTTAGCTCGGGGCTACCAGAATAGCCTTTCTTTCGGTTACATAGTCATTCAATCAATCAATATTTATTGAATGCTTACTGTGTGCAGAGCACTCTACTAAGTGGTTGTCTATCCTCGCTATTGGCTTTAAGGCTCTCCATCGCATTGCCCTCTCCTACCTCTCTCACTTCTCTCCTTCTACAACCCAGCCCTCCCACTTTGTCCCTCTGGTGCTGACCTTCTCACTGGGCCTCCTTCTCGCCCGTCTCGCCCCCGACCCCTTAGCCCACGTCCTGCCTCTGGCCTGGAATGCCCTCCCTCCTCCAATCCGACTGTCACCCTCCCCTTCCAAGCCTTATTGAAGGCCCATCTCCTCCAAGAGGCCTTCCCGGACTGAGTCCCACTTTTTCTCATCTCCCACTCCCTTCTGCGGCACTCTGACTTGCTCTCTTTGCTCTCCTTCTCCTCTTTCCTCTCCTCCCCACCTTTCGCAGCCCCACAGCAATTATGTATGTATCTGTAATTTTATTTATTTGTATTGATGTCTGTCTCCCCCTCTCTAGACTGTGAGTTTGTTGTAGGCGGGGAATGTCACTGTTTATTGTTGTACTCTACTTTCCCAAGCACTTAGTACAGTACTCTGCACACACTAAGCACTTAATAAATACAAATGAATGAATAAATGTTTGGGAGAGTACAGTGCAACAATAAAAAGACACAGTCCCTGTCCACAGCAAACTTACAGTCTGGGGGTGGGGAGTGGGAGAGGGGTGGAGACAGACACGAATACAAATAAATAAAATTACAGCTATGTACATAAGTGTTATACTTCATATACATAGTGCTATACTTCACTCTGCTGCTCGGATCATTTTTCTAATTTTTCGAAAGTCAACATCGGCCCACTCCTCGAGAACCTCCAGTGGTTGCTCATCCACTTTGGCATCAAACAGAAACTCCTTACTGTCGCTTTGCAATCAGCTCGCGCCCTTTTATATTACCTCGCTGATCTACTCCGACCCAGCCCACACGCTTTACTCCTCGAGCGCCATTTTGCTAAGGGTACCTTGATCTCATCTATCTCGCCGCTGACCCTTTGCCCATGTCCTTCTTCTGATCCAAACCCCTCCAAATACGACAGACCATCACTTTCCCCACCTTCAAAGCCTTGTTAAAATCATTTCTCCTCTAAGAGGCCTTTCCTAATTAAGCCCTCTTTTCCCCTACGCCCTCTCCCTTCTGTTTCACCCACACATCTTTTAGGCAATTGATATTCAGGCCTCCCTCAGTCCCACAGCACTTGTGCCCATATCCCTAATTTATTTATTTATAGTAATGTCTTTCTTTCCCTTTAGACTATAAACTCCTTGTGGGCAGGGAACGTGTCTACCGACTCTTTTGTACTGTACTCTGCCAGGCGCTCAGTACAGTGTTCTGCCTACATTCATTGACTCAATAGTATTTATTGAGCGCTTACTATGTGCAAAGCACTGTACTAAGTGCTTGGAATGTACAATTTGGCAACAGATAGAGACAATCCCTGCCCAATGACGGGCTCACAGTCTAATCGGGGGAGACAGACAGCAAGGGTCAGCATTCAAGAAATACCATTGCTTGATGGAGGGATGAAGTGTTATATTTCTCCTCCTTCTTTACCCTCTCTCATCTACTTCAAATGAATCCATGGGAAGTTACTGATGGCCAACTGTGTACTGAGCATTGTCCTAAGTGCTTGGGAAAGGAAGATGCAATAGAGTTGGTAGATGTAATCCCCAGCCCACAAGGAAATTACAATCTACTCTTCCTTTTTCTCCTCTCCCTCTTTTCCATTCATTCTTTTTCACTTCTTTCCCTCGTCCCCTCTTTTCTTTCCTTTTCCTCTTTTGTTCATCTCCTCTCTTTTCTTCCCTGTGACTCCCCTCTTTTTTACCTCCCTAACTTCTCCCTTTTGTCAAATCTCTCTTTCCTCATTCCTCATAGAATAATAAACACATTCCCTGCCCACAACAAGCTTACAGTCTGGGAGGCAGGAGATAGATAGACATTGAGAAGCAGAGAGGCTCAGTGGAAAGAGCCTGAGCTTGGGAGTCAGAGGTCATGGGTTCAAATCCCTGCTCTGCCACTTGTCAGCTGTGTGACTGTGGGCCAGTCACTTCACTTCTCTGTGCCTCAGTTACCTCATCTGTTAAATGGGGATTAAGACTGTGAGCCTCACGTGGGACAGCCTGATGACCCTGTATCTACCCCAGTGCTTAGAACAGTGCTCTGCACATAGTAAGCGCTTAACCAATACCAACATTTCTATATATGATTTATTTCTCTATTCATTTTATTAATGACGTGTATATATCTACGATTCTATTTATCTATTTTGATGGTATCGATGCCTGTCAACTTGTCTGTCTCCCCCTTTTAGACTGTGAGCCCGTAGTTGGGCAGAGATTATCTCTATCCGTTGCCGAATTGTACATTCCAAGCGCTCAGTACAGTGCTCTGCACACGGTAAGCACTCAATCAATACAATTAAAGGAATGAATGAACAAAGGGAACAAGTCAGGGCGACACAGAAGGGAGTGGGAGAAGAGGAAAGGGGGGGCTCAGTCAGGGAAGGCCTCTTGGAGGCACACAACAAGCACTTAACCAATACCATAAAAAAAAAAAAATAGGGAATGTCTTGTACCAGGCCGACCTTCCATTTCCCTGGCCCAGGGCGTGTGCGTTTCATTCATTTTTTAAATTAATTTACTTAGTTTGACCGCCTTCAGCTCAAGAAAGTTATGAAGACAATAATTATTTTTCTGACACTTATTAAGCGTTCGCCATCTGCTAAGCAGATACAGTCCCTGCTCCTCCCGGGGCTCCCGAGCTACCTTATTCCCATTGCACAGATGAGGCCACGGAGCCTCAGAGAGGTGACCCGACTTGCTCAAGGTCTCACTGCAGGCCAGTGGTCGAACCTGGGAGCGGAGGACCTGGGTCCCACTTCCGGCTCTTCCACTTGTCTGCTGTGTGTCCTCAGGCGAGTCACTTCACTTCTCTGGGCCTCAAATGGGGATGAAGACGGGGAGCCCCAAGGGGACACGGACCGTAAGCAACGTCGTTAGCTGGCATCCACGCCAGCGCTCAGCGCCCCCATGGTCCCGCCTCTCCTGCGCTCCGGGCGGGCGAGGACTACAACTCCCAGAATGCACGGGCGGCTCCCCTCTCCCCCTTCCGTCCGGCCAGCGGGGCGGCCAGGAGAGGACTACAACTCCCAGAATGCAGCGGGGCCCTCCTTCTCCCTTGCCCGCGGCCTCTTCCGCTCGCCGGGAGCCGGTCCTTGCCAGGCGCTCGGTGGGGCGGCGGGGCGGCGGGGCGGCGGCAGCATGAATGGCCGAGTGGACTACCTGCTGACGGAAGAGGAGATCCACCTCACCCGGGGGCCCGCAGGTCCGCGGCGGGGGAAGGGTGGGATGGAGCGTGGAGGATGGAAGGGGAGGGGGACGGGGAGGGGGGCGGGGAGGGGGGCGGCGGGCTCCTCTCTCGTCTCTCTCCTGTCTCTCCCCGCCCCTGCAGAGGTCACATCCATCCCTGCTGCCCCCCTTTATCCTCCTTTACTTAATAATAACGATGCTCTCCGGCCCTTCGCTCAGTCGCATTTTATCGAGCGCTGACCGGGTGCAGAGCACTGTGCCGAGCGCTTGGAGCGTACACTTCGGCTACAGAGATGAGCCCTACTCAACGACGGGCTTGTTAAAGGCTTACTAATGCCCGTCCAAGGGCAGGGACCGTCTCTGTTACCGATTTGTACAATCCAAGCGCTTAGTACAGTGCTCTGCGCATAGTAAGCGCCCAATAAATACTATTGAATGAATAATAATAATAACGTTGGTATTTATTAAGCGCTTACTACGTGCAGAGCACCGATCTAAGCGCTGGGGGAGATTCAGGGTCATCAGGTTGTCCCACGTGAGGCTCCCAGTTAATCCCCATTTTCCAGATGAGGGAACTGAGGCACGGAGAAGTGACTCGCCCACGGTCACACAGCTGACCAGCGGCAGAATCGGAATTCGCACCCATGACCTCCGACTCCCAAGCCCGGCTCTTTCCACTAAGCCACTAGGTGCCGAGCCCTCTCCTCGGCGCTGGGGGAGGTACAAGGTCATGGGGTTGACCCACCTGGGGCTCACGGCCTTCGTCCCCATTTGACAGATGAAGGAACTGAGGCCCAGGGAAGTGAAGCGGCTTGCCCAAGGTCACACGGCAGATAAGCGGCGGGGGCGGAATTAGAACCCACGTCCTCTGACTCCCAAGCCCGTGCCCTTTCCACGAAGCCCCGCTCTTCTCTATTTATTTCATTATCTGATACGATCTGTTCAGTGCCAACAATGTGCCAGCCACTCGACTGAGTGCCGGACTATAGAATCATAATAATAACTCCGGTATTTGTTCAGTGCCTACTATGTGCCAGGCACTGTGCTAAGCGCCAGGGTGGATACTGGCAAATGGGGTTGGACACAGCCCCCGTCCCGCGTGGGGCTCACAGTCTCAACCCCCGTTTTACAGAGGAGGGAACTGAGGCTCAGAGAAGTGAAGCGGCTTGCCCAAGGTCACCCGGCAGACAAGGGGCGGAGCCGGGATTGGAACCCAGGACCTTCTGACCGCCAGGCCCGGGCTCCGTCCACTAGGCCATGCTCCATTCAAGGGTGGACGCTCAGTCCTTGTCCCTCGTGGAGCTCACCGTCTTAATCCCCACTGTACAGATGCGGGAACTGAGGCCGGAGAACTTTTTTTATGGCATTTGTTAAGCGCTCAGCAGGTGCCAGGCACCGTACCAAACTTGGGCAGATCCAAGCTAATCAGGTAGGACACAGTCCATGTCCCACGTGGGGCTCAAAGTCTTCATCCCCATTTTACAAGTGAGGGAATTTAGGCCCAGAAAACTTTTTTGTGTGGCTTTTATTAAGGGCTTGCCATTTGCCAGGCACCGTACTAAGCACTGGGGTAGATATGAGGTAATCAAGTTGGATGTGGTCCCTGTCCGTGGCATAGTGGATAGAGCTTGGATCTTGGAGTCAGAAGGTCATGGGTTCTAATCCAGTCCACCCTTGTCTGCTGTGTGACCCTGGGTGAGTCACTTAACTCCTACCTGCCTCAGTGGGTTCACGCTCTTAATCTCCATTTTATAGATGACTGAGGAAAAGAGAGTTTCTTTTTCCACAGTCTTCCAGCACTCTGCAGGCATTCTATTAGTCACTGGAGTAGATACAAGATAATCAGGTTGGGCATAGTCTCTATCCCAAGTGGGGCTCACAGAGGTTTACTGAGCGCTTACTGTGTGCAGAGCACTGGCCCAAGCGCTTGGGAATACAACAGACGTATTCCCTGCCCACCGCCAGTTTACCGAATGGCCGAACCTTTTTCTATTATTATTTTTTGTTGTTTTTGAAATCACCAGTCACCCTTGGAGTTAGAGGTTCGGATATCATCTGTCCTCTGGAAATATAATAATAATAATAGTGATAATTAGGGTATTAAGCACTTCTTTTGGGCCAAGCACTGTTGTAAGCACCGGGGTAGATACAAGGTAATCAGTTTTCCCACATGCGGCTCACAGTCTTAATCCCTATTTTACAGAGGAGGTGACTGAGAAGCGAAACGACTTGCCCAAGGTCACAGCAGACAAGGGGCGGAGCCGGGATTAGAACCCGCGTCCTCCGATTCCCAAGCCCGTGTCCTTGCCACTAGGCCACGCTGCTGCTCACGCAGTAAGGGCTCAGATAACAGTGATTGATCAGATTGTCTCCTACCTCCTTTCCTTTAGGCCCTCACTTCATTTTCTCCTGCAGTGGGGAAAGCAAACAGACAAAAATAAAGATTGTGGACGGGGTTACCCAAGGATCAGAGCGTGGGTTGTGTCCTTGAAAACACGGCCCGTGTCGGAAGACAGAACCGGTTTCCAGCCTTACCCTGGTTAGGTATATGCCCTTCTCCTCCCTGTAATTTAGTTCCCGTCTCCCCCGCTACACCGTAAACTCCTTGAAGTGAAATGTACTCTCCCAAGTGTTTAGTACAGGGCTCCACAGATGGGGTGAATACTCCGGTTGCTGGTGAGGGTATGATTTCATCATTTTAATTTTTTCCAGTTGAAAGAAATGTGTGGCTGTGTTTTGTGTACTTTCCTTACCTCACCGTTTGGGCTCATGGAGAGATTCTGGCACCTTTCTCAGTGGACGTGACGCTGAATTTTTTTCTGAGCGTGCATGCGTGTTCTCCTCTGTGGTCAGCAAACCTGCAGAGAAGCAGCACAGCGTAGTGGCTCGAGCATGGGTCTGGGAGTTAGAAGGTCACGGGTTCTAATCTAGGCTCCGTCCCTTGTCTGTTGGGTGACCTTGGGCAAGTCACTTCACTTCTCCGCACCTCCGTTCCCTCATCTATAAAATGGGGATTGAGACTGTGAGCCCCAGGTGGGACAGGGACTGTGTCCAACTCTATTGCCTTGAATGCACCCCAGCACTTAGTATGGTGCCTGGCTCGTAGTAAGCGCTTAACAAATATCATTATTATTATTATTATTATTAATGGGGAATCCCCTGATCATTCTGTGCCATCTCATTTTGGCTGGTCCAGTAAATCTGGAATTAGATGGGGAAAGGGCGGGAAGGAGATAGTGGAGATATAGAAATCAGGTGATAGAAGCCTTAATTGGGCTTTTTTTTGTGGTATTTGTTAAATGCTTAGTATGTGCCAGGCACCGTACTAAGCACTGGGCTAGATACAGGCTAATCAGAGACACAGCGTGGCTTAGTGGAAAGAGCACGGGCTTGGAAGTCAGAGGACCTGGGTTCTAATCCTGGCTCCGCCAGCTGTCTGCTGTGTGATCTTGGGCAAGCCACGCCACTTCTCTGTGCCTCAGTTACCTCACCCGTAAAATGGGGATTGAGACCGTGAGCCCCACGGGGGATATCTGATTACCTTGTATCTACCCCAGCGCTTAGACCAGTGCTCGGCACAGAGTAAGCACTTAACAAATACCATCGTTATTATTATTGTTATTATTATTAATCGGGTCGGAGCCAGTCGCTATCCCAACTGGGGCTTACAGTCGCAATCCCCCTTTTCCAGATGAGGGAATGGAGGCCCTGAGAAGCGAAGTGACTTTCCCAGGCCAGGAGACAGATGGCAGAACTGGGATTAGGACCCAGAGTGTCCTGACTCCCAGGCCTTGCTCTATCCACTAGGCCACGCTGCTTCCCTGTGCCTTCTGTTCTCATCACACCTGCCGGAAGTTAAAACAATGATAAAAAGGGTCCCTGGGGCCCTAGTGGCGTGGGGGCTTTGGCTACACGAATAAAAGACCACTCATATAAATATATATATATGGGTGGTTTTTTTATGGTACTTGTTGAGTGCTTACTATGTGTCAAGCACTGGTCTAAACGCTGGGGTAGATATGGGCTGATCAAGTAAGACACAGCCCCTCTCCCATATGAGGCTCCCATTGTAAGTAGGAGGGAGAACAGCTGGCGAACCCCCATTCTGCAGCAGAGGAAACCGAGCACAGAGAAGTTAAATGACTTTCCAAGGTCCCACGGCAGGTAAATGGCGGAGTCGGGATTAGAACCCGGATTGTCGTGGCCCGTGCTCTTATCCGCCAGGCTACGCCGCTTACTCATTTCAGTCTCCTCAGAAGCTGGCTACTTTCATCCGTACCATTCAAGTGACGGGGCCCCGCAGAACGACTCAGGTTCCAAATTAAATTTGGTAGGAGATAAATGGCGTTACTCCATGGTAATCGGACCCTAGTCGCGGAACGAGTGACGGCGGGCAGGAGAGTCTCCCCTCCCTCCATCCAGCTTCGTTCCAACAGCTTCAACCTTGTTCTAGGTCACTTGAGTTAAGACAGGCTCCAAGGGAACATGAGTGAATAATTTAACTTTTGATGGTTTCACCTGAGGGATTTTTTTTGTTGTTCTTCTCAGAAATTTTCTAGTGCGCTTAAGTGCATCTGCTCCCAGGCGTTTCCCGTATTATCTCGCAATGATTGACTGATTGTGTGACCTGAAGAATTTACAACCTGGAAAAGGGCACCGAGTCGGGGATTGGGTCTCACCCGATTAGCTTGTATCTACCCCAGAGCTCGGAACCGCGCTCGGCACATAGTAAGCGCTTAACCAGTACCATGACTCTAATAATTATTAATAAAAAGGGCAGGGTGACATGGGAACTTCTTTGGGGATGGGTTCCCAAGGGAACATGGGTAGACTAACAGTCCCATTTTTAGCTTCTTTATTTTCTCTTTGACGGTAAAACAGTCTTGCCTAAACTTTAGCCACTATCTGGATCTTTGATCAAATAATAATAACCGTGGTATTTGTTCGGCACTTAAGCGCTGGGGTAGAGACAAGAGAACCAGAAGGGAGCGCAGATATTACATTCCCCGTTTTGCAGACGAGGAGTGTAAGCCCAGAGTGGTGAAGCGACTTCCCCGAGGTCACCCAGCAGGTAACGGCGGCGTTGGGATTAGAACCCAGGTCGTCCGACTCCCAGACCCGGGCTCTTTCCACTAGGCCATGCTGCTTCATGCCAACACCCTTCTCCTTGCAGCGGGAGACCAGCGTGGCAGTTCATCCTTTTCCCCCATTTTTCCTTTTCATTTGGAAGGGAGGGCGAAATTTCCGTGTCAGATGGATCTAACTGCATTATTGCAGGAAGCCGGTCATGGAGTAGCCAAAGAGGGGTGAGGCCGGGTCTAGAATGGGAAGGGGTCTGGCCTAGAGGAGAGAGCCCGGGGCCTGGAGATCAGAAGGACCTGGGTTCTAAACTCGGCTCCGGCACGTCTGCTGTGTGACCTTGGGCAAGGCACTTTACCTCTCTGGGCCACAGTTCTCTCCACTGTAAAATAGGGATTCGATCCCTGTTCTCCCTCCTACTTAGACTGGGCGCCCCCTGTGGGGACTGTATCCAACCCGATCACAAATCTCCCCCAGTGCTTAGAACAGTGCTTGGCACTTAGTGCATGCTTAACAGATACCAATCTTATTAGCTAGGATTTTTCTTGATCGAATCACTAGCCTATTTGGCTATCTACTATTTCATACGGCACCTCCTCCTTGGTACCTAAATCAGTGTCTTTTGCTTTGAAAAAGGTAGTCACTCATGCCTTGACGAACAATGGCGGCTTTTGCTAAGTGCCCACCGTAGGCCAAGCACTGTACTAAGCGCTGGTGAAGGTACAGGGTAATCTTGTCGGAGATGGTCTCTTTCCCACGTGGGGCTCGCACCCCAAGCAGGAGGACGGGCGGGTATTGAATCCCTGTTTGGCGGACGAGGGAATCAAGGCCCAGAAGAAGTAAAGTGACTCGCCCAGCGTCACGCAGCGGGCAAGTGGCAGAGCCAGGATTAGAACCCAGGCCCGACTAGGCCGGGGCTTGCCTGAAGGAACTGTGAAAGGGCACCGATTCTGAATATTTGGCCAAGAGGGCGGGAGGAAAAATAGGTCGTAGCAGTGTTTGTTGGAGCTGATACCCTTCTGATGGGAAACCTCATGAAAAGATTCTGTGGCTTGTTAGCAGTAGATCTCGGGCCTCCCCACTGTCACGCTTGGCGGACCGAAACTTAAACCCCAGCTGCCTGCCGGGAAGTCACCGGGACGATGATAATGTTGGCGTTTGTTCAGCGCTCACCACCTGCCAAACGCTGTTCTGAGCGTTGGGGTAGACACCGGGTAATCAGGTCAGGCACAGCTCCCGTCCCATAAGGGGCTCTCAGTCTTCATCCCCCTTTTCTGGATGAGGGAACTGAGGCTCGCAGTAGTGAAGTGACTTGCCCGAGGTCACGTGGCAGCCGGGTGGCAGGGCCGGAATTAGAATCCACGTCCTCTGATGTGTAGACGTGGGCTCTTTCCACTAGGCCACGAACCCCTGACATCTGATCTGTCTGCCTCTGCTGGTGCCGCTGGCTCAGGCCGGGGGCTCGGAACCCCTGCTCTCTGCCAGCCCAGCGGCTGGCCTTACTGTCGACCTCGATGCAGCCTTGGGCAGGGTTGAAGCTATGGTGGCAAGAGCCGGGGGCTTTAAGGACTTTAAGGTGGGCAGAATGGAAAAGTGGGGGATCTCCTCCCTGCTTGTTGGCTTCGGTTCCGGGCCAGGGAAATTTGTCTCATTTGAAGCAATGCGGTCTAATGGGTAGAGCCTAGGCCCGAAAGGCGGAGGGACCTGGGTTCTCATCCCGGCTCCACCGCTTGTCTGCTGGGATACCTTGGGGAGGTCACTTTGTTTCTTCTGGGCCTCGGTTACCTCATCTGGAAAATGGGATTAATTAAGGCTGTGAACCCCATATGGGACAGGGACTGTGTCCAACTGGATTAACTGGTATCTACCCCAGTGCTTAGTACAGTGCCTGGCACATTGAAAACACAACAAATTCCATTAAAAAAAAAAAAAGAAAGATTTCCAAGCAAGAAGATTTGAGTTTCTAGCCCAGAGTTGTAAGAGACAGGATAATCTTGCAAACACTGGATACTGGACAATGCAGGCTCGGCGTGACACCTAAGAAAGGAAGCATTTTGCAGATGAAATGAACAGAACTGAGATGGTCAGGGCTGTTTTCCCAGGGCTCAGGATCTGGGTTCTAATCCCAGCTCCACCACTGGTTAGCTGTGTCACCTTGGGAAAGTTGCTTCACTTCTCTGGGCCTCAGTTCCCTCATCTGAAAAAGGGGGATTAAGACTGTGAGCCCCATGTGAGACAGGGACTGTGTCCAGCCTGGGTGCCTGGTATCTACCCCAATGCTTAGTACAGTGCCTGACACTTAGTAAGCTTTTAACAAATACCATTTTTTGTTGTTTATTTTTTTTTAAAGAAAACCCTCCAAGGGGGATGGTCCCAACCAATCCCTGCCTTCTCCCCTGCACTTTCCGTAACTTTCCTTCTCAGCTAATACCGCCAAGGGGATAAAAATAACCCTGGCTGGGTCATGAGGGGAACCCGTATTTGGAGTCGGTATGTGTTTGTGCTCTGGGGAGGTGACAGAGTTGCCCGTTGGCCCGGGCTGGGGTGGGGTGGACTCCATGCTTGGCAGAAGTGCCCTACCCATTGGGCCACACTGCTTCAGTTTCTTTCCTTCCCACCTTCTGTTTTCTCCAACTCATTAGTCCTTTCTTACCTGAAGGTGCCTATCTAAACTTTCAGCTGACTGCGGGCCGGGACCGTGCCTTCCAACTCTGTGGGATTGGACTGTCCCAAGTGCTTAGTACAGTGCTCTGCGCACAATAAGCCCTCACTGATTGATTTCTGTTAATGTCCGTCTCCCCCTCTAGAGCGTCAGGTCACTGTAGGGAGGGAGCGGGGTTACCAACTCTCCTCGCCCGACAGTAAGTGCTCAGTAAATACCGTTGATTGATTGATGCTGGGTGTGTGTGTCAGGAGGTGTGTTGAGCTTCAGTTTTTTGGGATTTTTTGTGGTATTAAGCACTTAATATGTTCCAGGCACTGTACTAAGCGCTGGGGTAGATACAGGCTAATCAGGTTGGTTACAGTCCCTGTCCCGATCCCCATTTTACAGATGAGGTCCCTGAGGCCCAGAGAAGTGTAGCGACTTGCCCGAGGTCCCCCAACAAACAAGCGGTGGAGCCGGAACTAGAACCCAGGTCCTTTTGACTCCCAGGCCCGGGCTCTATCAGCTGGGCCACACTGCCTCAGTTTCCTTTCTTCCCACCATTTGGACCCATATCTTGTCCATCCCTGAGGATTCTCTGAGTCAGACATCACCCCGACTTTCCTGGTCCCGTCCCTGGGGATAAAAGCCCCCCAAGGGGGCTGTGGGGTAGGGGGCAGGCGGGGATGCTGAGCGCCTCTCTTGGCTTGTCTGCTGTGACCTTGGGCAAGTCTCTTCACTCCTCTGGACCTCAGTTACCTCATCTTTAAAATGGGGTTTAAAACTGGGAACCCAGTCTGTGACAGGAACTGTGTCCAACCGATTATCTTGTCTCTACCCCAGTGCTTAGAATAGTGCCTGGCACGTAGTAAGTGCGTAACAAACACCATCATTTTCAATTATGATTATTATTATCGACATTATTATCGGCGGTAATAATCAGTCCACTCTTCGGGTCTGACCCAATAGGTCCTCCACTCTTAGGGGCACTGCAGGTCATGGGTTCTAATCGCGCTCTGCCGCTAGTCAGCTGGGTGACCTTGGGCAAGTCACTTAACTTCTGTGCCTCAGTTACCTCATCTGTCAAATGGGGATTAAAACTGTGAGCCCCACGTGGGACAAACTGATCACCTTGTATCCCCCAGTGCTTAGAACAGTGCTTTGCACATAGTAAGCGCTTAACAAATACCACAATTTATTTATTATCGGCATTATTATCAACAGTAATAATCAGTCCACTCTTCAGGTCTGACCCGATAGGTCCTCCACTCTTAGGGGCACTGCCCACGATGGGTATGGAAGGGGTGGGGATGGGGGGAGGGAGCAGAGAATGTCGTGAATGGGGTCACCGCTGGTTAAGATAACCCCTGCGATCAGGAACCCCCCAGTCACCCGTCAGGGGAGCGACTTTCTAAGCTCGTTGCGGGCAGAGGAGGTGTCTGTTTCTTGTTGTGCCGTACTCTCCCAAGTGCTTTAGTACAGTCCTCTGCACGCAGTAAGCGCTCAGTAGATAGGATCAAATGAATGACTCTGGCCAGCAAAGTTTGGCGTTGGACCTTCTGTCCTGTCAAGCTGTGAACGCCTCCATAACCATGGGAGCCAGGGCCAGGGGGGAAAGGAAGAGCCCACGAGAAGCAGTGTGGTGTAGCGGACAGAGCCTGGGCCTGGGAGTCAGAGGAGCTGGGTTCTCGTCCCGCCTCCTCCACCTGTCTGCTGGGCGACTTCGGACAAGTCCCTTCACTTCCCTGGGCCTCTGTCCCCTCATCTGCAGAATGGAGATTAAACCTGAGAGCCCCGCATTGGCACAGGGACCGTGTCCAACCTGATTAAGCTTCTATCAACCCCGGCGCTTAGTATAGTGCCTGGCCCATAGGAAGCACTCAATAAATGCCCTAAAACCCCCCAGCTCACCTCCCCCTAATGCCTTAAATGCCCCATCTCCTCCACAGTCTACGTAGGAGGGAGAACAGGGATCGAATCCCCATTTTACAGTGGAGGGAACTGAGGCACAGAGAAGTAAAGTGACTTGCCCAAGGTCACACAGCAGACAAGTGGCAGAGCCAGGATTTGAGCCTGTGACCTTCTGACTCCCTGGCCCGTGCTCTATACACAAGACAAGCTAAATGAACACTATTATTGTTGTTATTAGGAGGTGAGCCCTGGGTGTGGGAGGGAGCTTGTGGAAGGGCTGAACTAGGAAAAATGGAGTGGAGTTATTTCTGACAAATTCACTCAAGTCGAGGTCTGAACTTTTAAACCTTTAAAAAAAAAAAGGCATTGCTGCCCAGCTCAAGAGGAACTGTGCCATCTTTCTCATATTCTTGCCCCTTTGCACTCTTTCCCTAAAGGAGCTGGAAGTTCTTGTCTCCTCAGGAACTATTACCTGACCAAAGGGACCCAAGCCGGTGGAGATCCTATCTTCTTATCGTACTAGTTTATCTTCCCCTTCTTCATTGTTCTCGGCTAGGAGAAGAAGCCAAACACCCCCCTGCTCACCATATTATATTTGTACTAGACCTGTGGGCCTTGGGAAGGTCATGAGGCGGGGTGGGGGTGGGGGGAATCAAATTCCTTCTGATTGCTTAGGAAAACTTGTTAGGAAGTGGGAGTATTTCTAATGAGTTTAAGACATCTATCCGTCCTAATTGGCGTGGGTGGTCATAGGCTCTAGTAGCAGAAAAGCTCTCTTGACATTCAACTAGCAGCTGAGAAGAGGCGGGGCCTAGCAGAAAAGAGCACGGGCCTGGGAGTCAGAAGATCTGGGTTCTAATTCTGGCTCCACCACCTGTCTGCAAGTCACTTAATTCTCTGTGTCTCAGTTGCCTCATCTGTGAAATGGGGATCGAGACTGAGCCCCACATGGGAGAAGGACCTGATCAGCTTGTATCTACTGCAGCGCATAGTACAGTGCCTGGCACACAGTAAGCGCTTAACAAATACCGTTCAAAATCAAAAGAAAACCCAAAAAGCATGTTAACCTGCGTCGGCAGGCCTGTCAGGCAAGCATAACATCTTTTTGGTACATTCTGATAGCAGGGAGTCTTTTTTTAGCTGGGAATGGGCCTCTTATGGGAATTTCTTCCCTTGGGAGAGCGTGGCCTAGGGGCTAGAGCCCGGACCTGGGAGTCAGAGGACATGGGTTCTAATCCCGGCTTCATGTGTCTGCTTTGTGACCTTGGCCAAGTCACTTCACTTCTCCATGCCTCCATTCCCTCACCTGTAAAATGGGGAAGAAGAGTGTGAGGCCCATCTGGGACAAGGACTGGTTCCAACCTGATTAGCGTGTATTTACTCCAGTGCTTTCAATAGTATTTATAGTATTTATTGAGCACTTACTATGTGCAGAGCACTGTACTAAGCGCTTGGGATGAACAAGTCGGCAACAGATAGAGACAGTCCCTGCCGTTTGACGGGCTTACGGTCTAATCAGGGGAGATGGACAGACAAGAACAATGGCAATAAATAGAGTCGAGGGGAAGAACATCTCGTAAAAACAATGGCAACTAAATAGAATCGAGGCGATGTACAATTCATGAACAAAATAAATAGGGTAACGAAAATATATACAGTTGAGCGGGCAAGTACAGTGCTGTGGGGATGGGAAGGGAGAGGTGGAGGAGCAGAGGGAAAAGGGGAAAAAGGGGGTTTAGCTGCGGAGAGGTAAAGGGGGGGTGGCAGAGGGAGAAGAGGAGCTCAGTCTGGGAAGGCCTCTTGGAGGAGGTGAGTTTTAAGTAGGGTTTTGAAGAGGGGAAGAGAATCAGTTTGGCGGAGGTGAGGAGGGAGGGCGTTCCAGGACCGCAGGAGGACGTGGCCCGGGGGTCGACGGCGGGATAGGTGAGACCGAGAGACGGTGAGGAGGTGGGCGGCAGAGGAGCGGAGCGTGCGGGGTGGGAGGTAGAAAGAGAGAAGGGAGGAGAGGTAGGAAGGGGCAAGGTGATGTAGAGCCTTGAAGCCTAGAGTGAGGAGTTTTTGTTTGGAGCGGAGGTCGATAGGCAACCACTGGAGGTGTTTAAGAAGGGGAGTGACATGCCCAGAGTGTTTCTGCAGGAAGATGAGCCGGGCAGCAGAGTGAAGAATAGACCGGAGCGGGGCGAGAGAGGAGGAAGGGAGGTCAGAGAGAAGGCTGACACAGTAGTCTAGCCGGGATATAACGAGAGCCCGTAACAGTAAGGTAGCCGTTTGGGTGGAGAGGAAAGGGCGGATCTTGGCGATATTGTAGAGGTGAAACCGGCAGATCTTGGTAACGGATAGGATGTGTGGGGTGAATGAGAGAGACGAGTCAAGGATGACACCGAGATCGCGGGCCCGAGAGACGGGAAGGACGGTTGTGCCATCCACGGTGATAGGGAAGTCTGGGAGAGGACCGGGTTTGGGAGGGAAGATGAGGAGCTCAGTCTTGCTCATGTTGAGTTTTAGGTGGCGGGCCGACATCCAGGTGGAGACGTCCTGGAGGCAGGAGGAGATGCGAGCCTGAAGGGAGGGGAAGAGGACGGGGCGGAGATGTAGATCTGCGTGTCATCTGCGTAGAGATGGTAGTCAAAGCCGTGAGAGCGAATGAGTTCACCGAGGGAGTGAGTGTAAATGGAGAACAGAAGAGGGCCAAGAACTGACCCTTGAGGAGCTCCAACAGTTAAAGGATGGGAGGGGGAGGAGGCTCCAGCGAAGGAGACCGAGAATGACCGGCCAGAGAGGTAAGAAGAGAACCAGGAGAGGACAGAGTCCGTGAAGCCAAGGTGAGATAAGATATGAGGAGGAGGGGATGGTCGACAGTGTCAAAGGCAGCAGAGAGGTCAAGGAGGATTAGAATGGAGTAGGAGCCATTGGATTTGTCAAGAAGGAGGTCATGGGTGACCTTAGAGAGAGCAGTCTCGGTAGAGTGGAGGGGACGGAAGCCAGATTGGAGGGGGTCCAGGAGAGAATGGGAGTTAAGGAATTCCAAGCATCGATTGTAGACGACCCGTTCTAGGATTTTGGAAAGGACGAGTAGTAGGGAGATAGGGCGATAACTGGAGGGGGAAGTGGGGTCAAGAGCGGGTTTTTTTAGGATGGGGGAGACGTGGGCATGTTTGAAGGCAGAGGGGAAGGAGCCATTGGAGATTGAGTGGTTAAAAATAGAAGTTAAGGAAGGGAGGAGGGCAGGGGCGATGGTTTTAAGAAGGTGAGAGGGAATGGGGTCCGAGGCGCAGGTGGAGGGGGTGGCACTCGCGAGGAGGGAGGAGATCTCCTCTGAGGATACTGCAGGGAAGGATGGGAAAGTAGGGGAGAGGGTCGGTGGGGGGGAGGGGAGAGGCGGAGGGGTGACTTTGGGGAGCTCAGACCCGATCATGTTGATTTTCGTGAGGAAATAGGTGGCCAGATCATTGGGGGTGAGAGATGGGGGAGGGGGAGGAACAGGGGGCCTAAGGAGAGAGTTAAAGGTCCGGAACAATCGGCGGGGGTGACGGGCATGGGTGTCGATGAGGGAGGAGAAGAAGTTTTGCCTGGCGGAGGAGAGGGCAGAGTTAAGGCAGGAAAGGATAAATTTGAAGTGTGTGAGGTCGGCTCGGTGCTTGGACTTTCGCCAGCAGTGCTCAGCAGCTCGAGCATAGGAGCGTAGGAGGCGGACGGAGGAGGTGATCCAGGGCTGTGGGTTAGTGGAGCGAGAGCGGCGGAGGGAAAGGGGGGCGAGAGAGTCGAGATGAGTAGAGAGGGTGGAGTTGAGAGCGGAGACCTGATCGTGGAGAGTGGGAAGAGAGGACAGGGCGGCAAGGTGAGGAGAGATGCTATTGGAAAGACGGATGGGATCGAGAGAGCGGAGGTCTCTGTGGGGCAGTAGCGAAGATTTGCAGGGGGAGGGAGTGTGAGAGATGAGGCAGGTGAGAAGGTTATGGTCAGAGAGAGGGATTTCAGAGTCGGTGAGGGAAGAGATAGCGCAGCGGTAGGAGATGACGAGATCGAGGGTGTGACCGAGTCGGTGAGTGGGCGCGGTACGGTGGAGGAGGAGGTCGGCAGAGTCGAGGAGGGATAGCGGGCGGGCGGCAGAGGAGTCGTCGGGTACGTCCATATGGATGTTGAAGTCTCCAAGGATCAGAGTGGGCAGAGAGAAGGAGAGAAGGAAGGTGAGAAAGGGGTCAAGGTGGTTGAAGAAGTCGGAGGTGGGACCGGGAGGGCGGTAGATGACAGCGACAAGTAACTGGAGGGGGTGGTAGAGGCGAATGATATGGGCTTCGAAGGAGGGGAAGGAGAGGGAGGGGGGAGGAGGGATAGTGCGGAAGCGGCAACGGGGCGAGAGGAGGAAGCCGACGCCTCCTCCCTTACCGGTGAGTCTGGTGGAGTGGGAGAAGGAGAGGCCGCCGCCGGAGAGAGCGGCGGCAGAGACCGTGTCTTCGGGAGAGAGCCAAGTTTCCGAAAGGGCGAGGAGGAGGAGAGAGCGAGAGAGGAAAAGGTCATGGACGAAAGGTAGCTTACCTGTAATAGAGCGGGGGTTCCAGAGGCCACACTTGAAAGTGGCTGTGGGTGCAAAGGGGGGAGGGGGGAAGGGCGGGGGAGGGGAGGGTTTGGATGGGAAGGAGGTGGCGGGGCCCTGGATGGGGAGAGGGGGATGAGGGGTAGCGGTGGGACAAGAGGACTGGGATGGGGCGTGGGTGGGGAAGAGAAGAGGGGAGGGGGTGAGGAGGGGGAGGGGACAGTGCTTAGAGCAGTGCTTGGCACATGGTAAGCCCTTAACAAATACCAGTTATCATCATGAAAGAAGCGAGTGCATCTCAGAATAGCAAATCATGTTCCAAAGCCTGGGACATAGGGTCATCTTGGCCTCCTCTGTTCAGCCAACTCAAGGCCAGGGAGTGGAGAGTCAGTCAGTCAATCCTATTTATTGAGCGTTTACTTTGTGCAGAGCACTGTACTAAACTCTTAGAAGAGGACTATATAACAGACACATTGCCTGCCCACAACAGGCTTACAGTCTAGAGGAGGAGACAGGCATCAATATAAATAAATTACAGATATATACATAAGTGCCGTGGGTCTGGGAAGGAGGGATGAATAAAGGGAGCAAATCAGGGCGACGCAGAAGGGAGTTGGAGAAGAGGACAGGAGGGCGTAGTCGGGGAAGGCTTCTTGGAGGAAATGGGCCTGAAATAAGACCTCTAAGTGAGGAAGGGGAATACAGGATCAGTCATCTGTCTTTGTTTTTGTTTTTTATGGTACTTGTTAAGCGCTTATTGTGTGCCAGGCACTGTTCTAAGTGCTGGGGTAGATCCAAGCTAATCAGGTTGGACACAGTCTTAATCCCCATTTTACCAATGAGGGAATTGAGGCCCAGAGAAGTGACTTGCCCAGAGTCACATAGACTGCTACTTAAACTGTGAGCCCCATGTGGGACAGGAATTGTGTCTACCTTAGAGTGTAGATCAGTGCTTGACACAGAGTAAGTGCTTAACAAATACCATAAAAGAGAAAAAGGGTGGTGGGGGTGGGGATTAGAACCCCGGTCCTTCTGACTCCCGGGCCCGAGCTCTGTCCATGAAGCCGCACCGCTTCCCCTCGATGTAGGCCGGAGGGTCACGTTAATGAGCCAGGTTCCTGGGGGGTTAACCCAGGATGGATCCTGGCTTTACCAAGTTCTTCACCTTGACCTCAGTTCAATCCATCGATTCCCTTTCCGGAGCGGTCACCGTCTTATTTGTTCAGCGCTCATTCGGCACTCTCCAGAGAGGTGTCCCCGTTTTTGAAATGGGGCTAATACCCCCGGTCCCCCGGCCCGGCGGTTGGTACGGTGTTGCTTGGACCCATTGGTGCTGAATTGTACTTTCCAAGTGCTTGGTACAGTGCCCTGCACCCAGTAAGCACTCAATAAGTACGATCATGTGAATTAATCAAGTGTTGCCCTGGTAGGAAGGAACTTGGAAAGTTTCACCTTTTTAGTCCACCCTTTTTGATCAGTCGGTCAGTGGGTATTTATTGAGCGCTTACTGTGTGCAGAGCACTTTACTGAGCGCTTGGGAGAGCCCGACATAGTTGGTAGACAGTTCCTGCCCACAGTGAGCTTACCCTCCAGAATAAGAGACAATATATTATGGATGTGGACATAATCAGTGATATTTATGGAGCGCTTACTACGTGCAAAGCACTAGGGAGAGTAGAGTATAACAGAATTAGCAGATATGTCCCCTGCCTGTTTTAGTGCTGTGGGGCTGAGGGGAGGGGCCAGTAAATAGTGCAACTCCAAGTACAAAATGAATCCTTGCTGCTCGGTCTCTAATCTTTGAGGACAATCCCATAGCTGGTTCCAGCTGGAACTCCCCGCTCACCCCCTGCTTGTTTTAACCACCTTGATTAAGCTCCAGTCCTATTTTGTTTGTATCGGGGAAGGCAGAACTTTGACATTGAGGGAAGGTTGAATTCAGTTCTTCCACTAAATAACCAAGATTGAATAGAGAATGAGAGAGAGAGTGTGTGTGTGTGTGTGTGTGTGTATTTTTTGGAGGGGGCAGGGGTAGAATTGTGGGCCACGGTTTATGGCAACATTTGACAGATGCTAATGGCATCAAGAGGATAAAGAGGATGGAAAGCAGTGTGGCATAGTGGATAGAGCACGGGCCCTGAGAGTCAGAAGGCCAAGGATTCTAATCCCAGCTCCACCTCTTGTCTGCTGTGTGACCTTGGGCAAGTCACTTCATTTCCCTGGGCCTCAGTTCTCTCATCTCTACAATGGGGATTGAGACTGTGAGCCCCACAAGGGACAGGGACTCTGTCCAACTCGATTTTCTTGTATCCACCCAGAGCATGGTACCCTGCCCAGTACATAGTAAGCACTTAACAAATACCAGTATTATTATTATTATTATTATTATTAAGGACCTGGGTTCTAATCCCAACTCTGCCACTTGTCTGCTTGAGTCAATCACATCACTTCTCTGCGCCTCAGTTCCCTCATCTGTACAATGGGGATTCAGACGGTGAGCCCCTTGTGGGACATGGACCGTATCCAACCCGATTAGCTTGTATCTACCCCAGCACTTAGTACAATGCCGGGCACATTAATGAACACTTAACAAATATCTTTTTTTTTTAAAAAAAGATGCCCAGCCAGTAGTTACTGTGCTGTTCTGGGACCTTCTCCTGCAAAGCCCTCTTTTCTCCCATTCGCCCTCCCTTCTGTGTCATCGGTGGGAGGAAATAATAATAATTATGGTATTTATTAAGCATTCACTATGTGCCAGACACTGGTGCTGTGAACCGGAGGGGGCCTCATCCCCATCTTCGGCCTTTTTGGAAATTTCTGGGATCCATCGCCCTGGGGGACAGTGTGAGTGGCCATAGTGCTCAACACGGGGCATACTTGGGCCTCCTCCTTCTGGCTTGGCTCATCCCAGCTGACTGACGGATCATTTCTCAGTGTGCAGGGAAAACATCAACAGCTGGTATTTTTTGAGCGCCTAATGTGTGCAGAGGAGTGTAATGAGCTCTCAAGAGAGTACAAGAGTTGGCAGGCTGGATCCCTGCCTTCAAGCAGCACGGCGTCGTGGATGGACCCCGGATCTGGGAGTCAAAAGGTCGCTCTGATCCCGGCTCTGCCGCTTGTCTGATGTGAGACCTTGGGCAAGTCACTTCTCTGGGCCTTGGCTACTCATCTGTAAAATGAGGATTAAGACTGTGAGCCCCGCGTGGGACAGGGACTGTCTCCAACCCGATTTGGTTGTCTCCACCCCCAGCGTTGAGTACTTTGCTTGGCACATAGTAAGCACTTAACATTAAACTTAAAATAATTATCATTATTATTATTAGACAGCCCAAGCGCATCTACATAGGACCTTAAGCCTCTCCCTTCTACCTCCCGCTTTCACATTCCGGGTCTCAACGCAGAAGCTTATTCCAGGGTTGTCGTGGTGCTTTTTCCACCAGTGTTAGAGGATTCACTCCTGAACTTGGCTGTGTCCCCTGGCTCCCTCGACCGATTCCCATCCGCCTCCTTTGGATCGTAACCCCCTGACCGGCCACCTCTCTGAGAAGCAGAGTAGTCTGGTGGAGAGAACTTGGGCCTGTCATTCATTCGGTCGCTGAGCGCTTACCGTGTGCAAAGCACCGTATTGAGCACTGGAAGCATGGCATGGGTGGTCAGAAGGACCTGAGTTCTAATCCTGACTCCTCCGCTTGTCTTCTGGGTGACCTTGGGCAAGTTGCCTCACTTCTCTATACCTCATTTCCCTCATCTGGAAAATGAGGATTAAGGTTGTGAGCCCCATGGGGGGAAGGGACTGTGTGCAACCCGATTAGCCTGTATCCACCCTAGCGCTTAGTACAGTGCCTAGCACATAGTAAGTGTTTAACGGATACTGTAATTATTATTATTATCGATGTTACCACCACCTGAATTTGGTCCTCACCAATCACCATGACCCATCTCAGGTTACCACAGCCCCTCGTCCAGAAACTCTCCCAACCCTTGACACCCAAGTACAGGGGGACAACTCTGCTCTCCCCTTGACATTTAACTCCATTTCCCCCTCAACCCTCCATCGTTTCAACGCCCCCGACTCTGGGTCTGCCCCACCTCCCACATATACCTTGTCCTCCCCTTTAAGCCGCTGAATGCAGCTGAGGGGACAGGGGGTGGACTTTTGTCACTTCAGATCCTTTTTCTCCTGTTCAAATTCACATCTCTTAGCAACTCTTTACTCCTCCCTCACTGACCCCCATGTCCCCTTTCCACAGCCCAATCAATCAATCAATCATTCATTCATGCAGTCATATTTATTGGCCTTTGCAGTGTGCAGAGCACTGTACTAAGCGCTTGGGAGAGTACAATTCAAGAATAAATAGACACATTCCCTGCCCACGATGAGCTTACAGTCTTACCGAACATTTAACTCTCTCCTAAATTCCCCCCCCACCATCGTCCGAAGACTATTTTGTTGGCAAAACAGAAACCCATCTGATAGGAACTTTCCACAGACTGTGTCTCAGCTTCTCCTTGCTCAGTGGCCCTGTCTTTATTATTAATAATATTAATGATAATGATTGTGATATTAAGCATGCACTGTACTGAACACTGGGCCAGTTCCAAGATTATTGAGTTGACCGCAGTCCCCGTCCCGCGTAGGGCCCACAGTCTTCATCCCCACTTTACAGATGAAATAAAAGGCACAGAGAAGTGAAATGACTTGCCCAAGGTCAGTTGGCAGGCCCGTGGCAGAGGCGGAATTAGAACCCAGGTCCTCTGATTCGCAGGTCCAGGCTTTTTCCATTAGGCTACACCGCTTCTCTCCTCCATCTTCCCAACTGTCTCTGAAGTGGAGATCTCCCACTCTCTCTTTCAATAGTATTTATTGAGCGCTTACTATGTGCAGAGCACTGTACTAAGCACTTGGGATGAACAAGTCGGCAACAGATAGAGACAGTCCCTGCCGTTTGACAGGCTTACAGTCTAATCGGGGGAGACGGACAGACAAGAACAATGGCAATAAACAGCGTCGAGGGGAAGAACATCTCGTAAAAACAATGGCAACTAAATAGAATCAAGGCGATGTACAATTCATTAACAAAATAAATAGGGTAACGAAAATATGTACAGTTGAGCGGACGAGTACAGTGCTGTGGGGATGGGAAGGGAGAGGTGGAGGAGCAGCGGGAAAAGGGGAAAATGAGGCTTTAGCTGCGGAGAGGTAAAGGGGGGATGGCAGAGGGAGTAGAGGGGGAAGAGGAGCTCAGTCTGGGAACGCCTCTTGGAGGAGGTGATTTTTAAGTAGGGTTTTGAAGAGGGAAAGAGAATCGGTTTGGCGGAGGTGAGGAGGGAGGGCGTTCCAGGACCGCGGGAGGACGTGACCCAGGGGTCGACGGCGGGATAGGCGAGACCGAGGGACGGTGAGGAGGTGGGCGGCAGAGGAGCGGAGCGTGCGGGGTGGGCGGTAGAAAGAGAGAAGGGAGGAGAGGTAGGAAGGGGCAAGGTGACGGAGAGCCTCGAAGCCTAGAGTGAGGAGTTTTTGTTTGGAGCGGAGGTCGATAGGCAACCACTGGAGTTGTTTAAGAAGGGGAGTGACATGCCCAGATCGTTTATGCAGGAAGATGAGCCGGGCAGCGGAGTGAAGAATAGACCGGAGCGGGGCGAGAGAGGAGGAAGGGAGGTCAGAGAGAAGGCTGACACAGTAGTCTAGCTGGGATATAACGAGAGCCCGTAACAGTAAGGTAGCTGTTTGGGTGGAGAGGAAAGGGCGGATCTTGGCGATATTGTAGAGGTGAAACCGGCAGGTCTTGGTAACGGATAGGATGTGTGGGGTGAACGAGAGGGACGAGTCAAGGATGACACCGAGATTGCGGGCCTGAGAGACGGGAAGGATGGTCGTGCCATCCACAGTGATAGAGAAGTCTGGGAGAGGACCGGGTTTGGGAGGGAAGATGAGGAGCTCAGTCTTGCTCATGTTGAGTTTTAGGTGGCGGGCCGACATCCAGGTGGAGACGTCCTGGAGGCAGAAGGAGATGCGAGCCTGAAGGGAGGGGGAGAGGGCAGGGGCGGAGATGTAGACTGCGGGAGTCTCTTCAGCTCTTCAGCTCTACCCTCCCCACTATTGCCTCTGACCCCATTCCCTCTTATCTTAGTCAAACATTTGCTGTCACTGGCCTCCCATCTCTTCACCCTCTCTCTCCCCCTCGCTCTCTCAAATCAATCAATATCCGGTATCAATTGAGCACATACCAGGTGTAGAGCACTGTATAGAGCGCTTGGGAGAGTACAGCCCAACGGAGTTGGTAGGCATGTTCCCTGCCCACAAAGAGCTTGCAGTCTAGAGGATTAAAAATAGGACCGCTCAGCTGCCTTTTTTAATGGTATTTGTTAAGCGCTTACTATGGGTCCAGCACTGTCCTAAGCGCTGGGCTGTATACGAGTGAATTAAGGCAGACACAGTCCCCATCCCACTTGGGGCTCACAGTGTAAGTAGGAAGGAGCAAGGTACTGGATCCCCATTTTACAGTTGAGGCACAGAGAAGTGACTCGCCCAAGGTCACCCAGCAAGAAAATGACCAAACAGCTGGCAGTGGCAGGATTAGATGCCTGGTCCTCTGCCTCCCAGGCCTGGGCTCTCTCCCCTAGGCCGTGCATGCCGTCTCAGCTCTTCTCTCCCTGTCTTTCCTTGCCCTCCCCCGTTCATCCGCTCGAGTCTCCTCCCCCCGGCTCTGCCCACGTCCAACCCGTAGCTCACGTTACTTCTGGGGCCTGGAATTCCCTTGCCATGGAAGCCTGCCAGGCCTCAGCCTTGAAAAAAGCATAGTGTAGTGGATAGAGCGCGGGCCTGGGAATCAGGAGGTCGTGGGTTCTAATCCCAGCTCTGCCGCTTTCCTGCTGCGTGACCTCGAGCAAGTCACTTCACCTCTCTGGGCCTCAGTTCCCTCATCTGTAAAATGGGGATTGAGTCTGTGAGCCCCACGTGGGACAGGGACGTTTGCTTGTATCCACCCCAGCGCTTAGTACAGTGCCTGGCACATTGTAAGTGCTTAACAAATAAACAGTTATGATTATTATTATTATTAACCCCCCCCAAATCCCCAACTCCTCCACTATACATTCCCCGACTAATTAACGGATCCCTGATTCTTACCAATCCTTTCAGTTTCGTCTTTAGCCCTTGTGCATATTTGTTTGAACATTCGGTTTGTTTTGTTGTGATTCCACTATTTGTGACTATCAAACGATCGAGCAGCGTGGCCTAGTGGATAGAACACAGGCCTGGGAGTTAGAAGGACCTAGGTTCTAATCCCGGCTCCGCCGCTTGTCTGCTGTGTGACCTTGGAGAAGTCACTTCACTTTTCTGGGCCTCAGTTTCCTCATCTGAACAACGAGGATGAAGACTCTCAGCCCCATGTGGGACCTGGACTGTGTCCCAACGTGATGAGCTTGGAAAGAACAATTCAATAATAAAGAGAGACAATCTCTTTCCACAGAAAGCTTACACTCTAGAGGGGAATATCAATATTACTGGTTGTGCCCTGTGTTCTCAGCACTTCAGAGAGTACAGGAGAATTAGAAGGCATGATCCCTACCCTCAAGGAGCTTACAGTTTGACGTCTGTTTCTGTATCGGTCTGTCCCCTTAGAGTGTGTGTTCCTTCTCGTACTTCCCAAGAGCTCAGTACAGTCTTTATTAAAATTCCATGACTCCTATTACTGCTCTCCATGGGTCTCCATCAGCTCACCCCATCTCATCTATTGTCTCTCTTCATCCACTCGGTTCCTCCTCAGTTTCCCTTCCAACTATATGTTGCTCATAATCAGTCAACGGTATCGTTCTGGGCAGGGAACATACCCGCTGATTCTGATGTATGGGACTCTCCCAAGCGTTTAGTAAGCGCTCAATAAATATGATTGAGCTCTTACTATGTGCAGAGCACTGCACTAAGCCCTTGGGAGAGTACAGTAGAGTTGGTAGAAACATTCCCTGCCCACGAGAGTTTACAGCCTTCACTCTCCCACCCTTTGCTCTCACTATTCCCTTATCTTGGAGCTCATGTTCAAAACCCTTCTTGAATTTCATCTCCTTCGTGAAGCCTTCCCCAGTCAATTCACATCAATCTGACCCTCCGTTGTTGTTTTTTTCTTTAAAAAAAAGAAAATGGGATTTAAGTGCTTATTACCTGCTCAGTACAGTTCTAAGCACTGCTAGAGATTAATCAGGTTGGACACTGGGGAGGAAGGAGGAGAAGGGAGGAGGATTTAATCCCTGTTTTGTAGTTGAGGTCCCTGAGGCCCAGAGAAGTGAAGCGACTTGTCCAAGGTCACCCAGCAGACTGTTCACGGAGCCAGGATTAGAACTCAGGTTCTCTGACATTCACTCATTCGTAGTTATTGAGTGCTTTCTGTGTGCAGAGCACTGTACTAACTTCTTGGGATAGTACAGTGCAACAGTAAGGAGACACACTCCCTTTCCGCTAGAACACACTGCTCCTCACCTACCCCAAGTACTTTTGTATTTAGTTCCTGGCCTCAGCATTTGTGTGCACACATTTTTTTATTTGTTTATGTGTGTGTATATTGAACGTTCAGTCATTTGGCTAGTTCATGCCCATATATTTGTCCTCTTTTCTAACACCTCAGTTGTTATTTGTAATTGGTTTTTATCTGCCTCGCTGCAAAATTCTAAGCTCCTTGAAAGAGAAAGATGATTCTTACTGTAGATCTAGTCTCCCAAGTGCCTGATTGAGTACTTTGCACCCTATAAAATAATGATAATAATGATATCAATCCCCATGGATGGATTGAAGCAATATTTCCTGCTGCATTTGTAGTTTGGCTTGTGACCTGATCTGGGAAACTAGCCAGAGTGGCCTGGACTTTGGGTCAAACACTTTCCTCCCTAATGACGCCTTTTCTCTCTGCTTTTCTCTGGCAAACATTTTACTCCTCAGTGGTGTGACATTTTTCCTGCTATTTGAGTACTTCCTATGAGCCAGGCACTGCACTATGCACTGGGGTAGATACAAGCTAATGGGGTTGGGCACAGTCCCTGTATCATGTGGGGCTCATGGTCTTAATCCCCATTTTACAGATGAGGGAACTGAGGCCCAGAGAAATGAAGTGGCTTGCCCATGGTCACACAGCAGACAAGTGGCAGAGCCGGGATGAGATCTCAGGTCCTTCTAACTCCCAGGCCACTAGGCCACGTTGCTTCTCTCTCTGTTGTTTTGTGTGTCAAACACCTTTGTCCCTAATGGAATGACACTCTCTCCTCTTCTCTCCCCTTCTCCCATTCTCTCCTTCTTTCCTACTTCCCTTCTCTCCTCTTCTTCTCTCTCTCACTCCTCCTTCTCTCCTTCTCTCCCTCTCTCCTTTTTCTTTACTTCTCTCCCTATCTTCTTTTTCTCTCTTTCTCTCCTCTTCTCTCCTCCCCTTCTCTACTTCTGTACTTTCTCTCCTCTTCTTCTTCTCTCCTGCTCCACTTCTCTCCTCCTCCTCTCCTTCTCTCCCCTCCTTCTCTCCTCCTCCTGTCCCCTCCTCTTCCCCCCTCCTGCTCTCTGTGTGCTTTTTCAGGGCTGGGATTCAACATCGTCGGCGGGACAGACCAGCAGTTCATGCCCAGCGACAGCGGTATCTTCGTCAGCCGGATCAAAGAGAATGGGGCTGCGGCCCTTGACGGGCGGCTCCAGGAGGGTGACAAGGTCCTAGCGGTGAGAACCTAGGCCGGCGGAGCTCCCTTGGGGACCGGTGGGGGCCCTCCACCCAAACCCCTATCCCGCCCTGCCCAACCCAAGACCCTTCTTGGAAAATTCGCTTCCTGGCCAACTTGGTCAGCGATTGCCATTCAGGTCCCAGCACCAAGCCGGTGCTCACCTTCGTAACCTCGATGGTGGCTTTAGTGGGAGGGTTCCCAGTTTGCCCCTTTGGGGGTAAGAGTCCTTATCTTTGTGTGTGTGTGTATGGTATTTGTTAAGCACTTATTACGTGACAGCCACTGTGTAAAGTGCTGGGACAGAAGCAGGGTCATCAGATTGGACACAGTCCCTGTCCCAGGAGGGGCTCACAGTCTCCACCCCCATTTTACAGATGAGGTCCCTGAGGCACAGAAAAGTGAAGTGACTTGCCTACGGTCACACAGCAGACAAGCGGCAGAGCTGAGATGAGAACCCAGGTCTTTCTGACTCCCAGGCCTGTGCTCTGGCCTCTAGGCCACACTGTATCTGATGTAACCTCATTATGGGCAGGGACCGTGTCTGCTAATTCTGTTATTTTGTACTCCTCCAAGTGCTTAGTACAGTACAGTGCTCTGCACATAGTAAGCGCTCAATATATACGATTGATTGAACTATTGATTTCAAAGCTCTTTCTGGCCTGGCCTGTGTTTCTTGGGCTGCCTGACCCATCTTAATTTTCACCTGATGCTGAAGAAAGCCTTCCTTCCCGGTATGCCCTAGGTGTTAGATGAGTGACTTGAAACCTATTTGGGGGAAATGAAGTCTTAGTTCATTTGGTAATTCCAGCTGTCACTTCCCTCAGCCACAGAACCTGGAAAATAGTCAGCTGGGGGGAGGGAGGGCAAGACCTTCCAGTCATGTCACGGGGAAGATTAACGAGACGTTTGTCAAATACCCTGACCTCCTCGACGTTCCATGGGGTGCTTTAATCAATCAGTGGTATTTATGGAGTGCCTACTTAGAAACAGCAGCTTTGGCCTAGTGGATGGAGCATGGGGCTGGGAGTCAGAAGGACCCGGGTTCTAGTCCCGGCTCCACCGCTTGTCCGCTGTGTGACCTTGGGCAAGTCACCTCACTTCTCTGGGCCCCAGTTACCTCATCTGGAAAATGGGGATTAAGATTGTGAGCCCCATGTGGGACAGAGACCGTGCCCAACCTGATTTGCTTGAACAGAGTAAGCGCTTAACAATTACCACAATTACTATTACTATTACTGTGTGCAGAGTAATAGTACTAGGGAGAGTACAATATATCAGAGTTGGTAGACGTATTCCCTGCCAACAACGAGCTTACAGTCCAGAGGAGAGCATAGTGAGACCCCTGAATTGGAATGTCTTTGTTTCAGAGAAGAACACAGTATAGAGTATAGAGTTGGATGAGGCAATCTGCTCATTATGCTTGGGGTATGGATTGGGGGTGTTTAAAAGCGGGACCTAATTATCGAGCTTTTTAAAAAAAAAATTTACCTGTACGATAATAATAATTATGGCATCTGTTAAGCGCTTACTCTGTGCCAGGCACTTTCCTAAGCGCTAGGGTGGATATAAGCAAATCGGGTTGGGTACAGTCCCTGTCCCCTGTGGGGCTCACAGTCTTAATCCCCATTTTACCGATGAGGGAAAGGAGGCCCAGTGAAGTGACTTGCCCAAGGTCACACAGCAGATGTAGCAGAACCGGGATTAGAACCCAGGTCCTTCTGACTCCCGGGCCCGTGCTCTCTCCACTAAGCCACGCTGGTCCGTAAGAGAACGGACCAGAAAAATTAGACCCTCATCTGTCCCCAAGGCTCTATGCCTCCATTCTGTGGCATACAACTTGGCCGCCATTCATTCATTCAGTCGTATTTATTGAGCGCTTACCATGTTCAGAGCACTGTACTAAGAGCTTGGAAAGTACAATTTGGCAACAGATTTGGTACCAATCTCGAGCAGCCTCATAGGTCCCCATTTTCCTCTCATTTGATTTTATGCAATCTTAATTTGAGGCCTGGGTTCTCGAAAGTTCCTTCTAGATGAGAAGCAGTGTGGCTAAGTGGAAAGAGCACGGGCTTGGGAGTCGCAGGTCGTGGGTTCTAATCCCGACTCTGCCATTTGTCAGCTGTGTGACTTTGGGCAAGTCACTGAACTCGTCTCTGCCTCAGTTACCACGTCTGTGAAATGGGGATTAAGACTATCTCACATGGGACAACCTGATTACCTTGTGTCTACCCCAGTGCTTAGAACAGTGCTTGGCACATAGTAAGCCCTTCACAAATACCATCATTATGATAGAGCCGGGGCCTGGGAGCCCTAAGGACCTGGTTTCTAATTCCAGCTCTGCCCCTCGTCTGCTGTGTGACTTTGGGCAAGTCACTTCAGTTCGTCTGGGCCTCAGTTCCCTCATCTGTATAATGGGGGTGAAGACTGGAAGCCCCACGTGGGACAGTTTGGACAGGTTGGACCCTGTCCAACCCGATTGGCTTGCGTCTACCCCAGTGCTGCTTAGTGCAGTGCCTGGCACATAGTAGGCGCTTACCAAATACCACCATTATTAAAACCTTTCCACTCAGAACTTTTTTTTTTTACGGTATTTGTTATACGTGTTTACCATGTGCCAGGCTCTGTACTAAGCGCTGGGGTCTATACAAGCAAATGGGGTTGGTTTTGCAGACAGGGGACGGTCACGAGCTCAGAGCTGCGTCTCCACGAGGCAGGCTGGGGATTCGTTAGCTAATCGGATGGCTGTTCCTGGGTTCCTTGCAGGTGAATGGCAAAGACTTGAAGAATTTGTTGCACCAGGATGCCGTGGACCTGTTTCGAAATGCCGGTTACGCCGTGTCCCTCAAAGTGCAGCGCAAGGTGGGTAGCGTCATACCCGCTTCCGGCCCCTCGGCCCCAAACTCTCCGTTCTGCGGTTTCCCGAATCCCGTGTTAGCCCACTGCCTGGCTTAATCCGAAACTGCTCGCACCCCCTCTCGGGTGGAGGATTCTCTGGCTCTTTGTTAGCTGGAGAAGCAGCACGGCCTAGTGGAAAGAGCCCAGGCCTGGGAGTCAGAGGACCTGGGTTCTAATGCCGGTTCCTCCACTGGTCTGGTGGGTGACCTTGGGCAAGTCACTTCTCAGTGCCTGTTGGCTCATCTGTCAGATGGGGATTAAAACGGTGAACGTCCTGTGGGACATGGACCGTATCCAACCTGATTAGCTTGTATCTACTCAGCACTTAGTACAGTGCCTGGCACATAGTAAGCGCTAACAAGTGCCATTTAAAAAAAAAATAGGGAGAAGAACTCGGTAGCTTCATGATCGTCTTTAGGGTGAATCGTATCTTCGGAGTTCTCGCCCAAGAGGTCACTTAGATGATTCCTCTCCTAAAGGAATTGACCTAACAGCGAAAAAGCAGATGTTTCTGTGGGAAGAGGACACGTTAAACTCGGTGTCTCTCCACATGAAGTGTCTGAGTGATGAATCACTGGGTGTGGTGGCGTGAGTAGAGCTATTTTCGGAGCGCTTACTGCGTGCAGAGATCTGCACAGTATTCTAGGAGCTTGGGAGAGTACAGTATAACGATCTAGTAGACACATTCCCTCCCCACTGTGAGCTTCTGGTCTAGATGGAGGACTTAGCGTTAGGGGCGCCTCACGTTCTCTGGCCCAGGCATCCGCATTGCCCAAAGGTAGCCTCCTAGAAGGTAGTGACCTCTCTGGATTCCGGGGCTGGACTCCGGCCAGCCTTAGGGCCCATTGGCCCAGTGCCGAATTGTACATTCCAAGCACTTAGCACAGTGCTCTGTACATAGTAAGCGCTCAATAAATACTATTGAATGAATGAATGAATGATCCCCTCCTTCTCTGGGGTGGGGCACCTTTCACATCACCAGACTTCTTCTCCCACCCCAGACGGAATCATCCCCTCCCTTCTTCCTCCTCTTCCTTAGCCCAGGTTGGCCAAAGCGTCGTCCCCACCCCCCGATCAATCAGTCAAACGATGGTGTTGATTGAGCGCTTACTGTGTACAGAGCCCTGGACTAAGCGCTTCGAAAAATATGTGGCCTAGTGGTTAGAGCGCGGGCCTGCAATCAGAAGGACCTGGGTTTTCATCCCGGCTCTGCCACTTGTCTGCAGCGTGACCCTGGACAAGTCATTTCACTTTTTGGGGCCTCATTTTCTTTGCGTGTCAAATGGGGATGAAGTGTGTGAGCCCCTTGTGGGACAGGGACTGTATCCAACCTGATTTGGCTATATTGATCCCAGCGCTTAGTACAGTGCCTGTCATCTAATAAGCACTTAACAAATACACCGTTATTATTATTACAGTACACAGAGTTGGTAGATAAGTAAGCTTCTTGTGGGCAGGGACTGTGTCTGTCTGTTATTGTATTCTCCCAAGCGCTTATTACAGTGCTGTAGTACACAGTAAGCACTCAGTAAATACAGTTGAATGAATGAGTTTCTTACCCACAAGGAGTGCGGCTTAATGGATAGAGCACAGACCTGGATGCCCGAAGGGCCAGCAGATGATCTGCTTGGGTGATCTTGGACAAGTCATTTTACTTCTCCGTGCCTCCATTCCCTGATCTTTAAAATGGGCATTAAGACTGGGAGCCCCATGTGGGACAGGGACCGTATTCCCCCCCAGGCCCGTAGTATATAGCGCTTAACAAGTACCACTATAAATACCGTGATCCAGGGGAAGGCAGACATTAAAACTGATTAGGGATAGAGGAAACAATAGAGTATAAGGATGTTCACGTTAAGTATTAAGTACAAGATCTGGCCGACCCATTTCCTCAGAAGAGTAACCCGTGGAGGCCAATGAACCTGACACTGCCGCCTCTCCCCAATGAGAAGCTCACCCTGTGGGCCACTAGGCCATGCTAGTGGATAGAGCACGGGCCTGGGAGTCGGGGGACCTGGGTTCTAATCCCGAATCCGTCACTTGTCTTCGGTGTGACCTCGGGCAAGTCACTTCACTGCTCTGGGCCTTGATTACCTCACCTGTATAATGGGGATGAAGACTGAGCTCCATGTGGGACAGAGACTGTGTCCAACCTGATTACCTCATAGCTACCCCAGTGCTTAGCACAGCGCTTGACACAGCGTAAGCGCATCACAAATAGCAACAGTAAGGAAGCTGAAAGAGTAATCAGAGGCGGGGTAGGTTACCTGCTTGGATCAAGGTGGGAGCAGTTTGGATGGAGAGGGAAGGGTGGTGTTTAGTGACGTTGTGACGGTCGAACTGAGAGGATTTGGTGACAGATGGAACTTGCGGGTTGAAAGGGAGGAGTCGAGGACAAGGCCACGGTTACGGTTTTGGGTGAGTCAGAAGGGATGGTGGGGCCGGGATCCCGGGGCGCTGTTAGGGCGGTCCTGACTTGCGTGTCTCCCCCCGCCCCCCTTCCCAGTTACAGGTTCAGAATGGCCCCGTGAATCACCGAGGGGACGGGGACCCCCGTGGCCTCCCCCTGGCCGCAGTGCTGGTGCCAGTGCTCGCCCTCGCCGCCATCGCCGCTTGGGCCTTCGTCAGGTCCCGACAGCGACTGTGACCGGAAGCCCGTGCCTCTCGAACTCCGCACCCAACCCCAGGTCCCTGCCCCCCCACCCCCATGCCGCTGTGGCTGGCGACCGCCGTGGGATCCGAAGAGAGAGAGAGACCCCAACCCGGATCGGACCGGGGTCGGGCAGGGCCGACGGGCAGGCGTGGGAGCCGCCACCGGGCCCGCTGACCGGAGAACGGGCCTGGTTGGGCGGGAGATAAAGTGGCCGCACTCATGGGGCGAGTCCTTCCGCCACCCTCTTCCTCTCCCCTGCCCCCTCTATCCTCCGCCCCGGAAGTTGACGTCCTTCCTGTCACCTGCAGGGCTGCCGGGCTTGGGCCACGAGGTCGGGGGGGCGAGGGCCGGATGGCCAGTTGAATCTTTTCCATTGTAGTGCTCTTATTTGGGAACCCCATGGGGGTCCTCATCTCATCTCTTTCCCATCTGTCCCACCGACCCACGAGCCCGCAGCGAACAAAGGAGAGGGGGCTGGGTGGGGCCGTTTTATCGCTTTAGAGAATAACAGACACCGCGGAGAGAATTAAAAAAACGAGAAGGCCGCCCGGGTTTCTCAGGCCGCTGGTTTCCACCGTAGCCATCTTCCATCCGAGGGAGCCGTGGAAGGGGGCCCATCCTGAGGCACCGGGGAGCCGGAGGCGAGGAAGAAACACAAAGAATTGTCAGGGAAAACACTTCTCCCCAGGACCTGGATGATTGGGTCTCATCTCTTTCCGGTTGTCCGGAGAAGAAAGCTTGTGCCAAAGACAGAAATGAGCTGGGGCGGGGGCAGGGATCAGGAGCGAACAAACGTGTCCCATTGTGAGATCGGAGTGGCTATTTTGGTAGGTCGGGTCCCCACCGGAGAGGCCCGTGTTTCAAGTAGGGGAATTGTGTTGGATGTGTGTCGGTCCCTTTTTAGGGAGGCCAGAGGGGAGAAGAGAGAGTTTGGGACCTGCTGTCCTGGGAAGACCCTCAATTTGGGCAACCTATAGAGTCCTGTTTGGCTTTCCTCACCCAGAGAGATGAGAAGTGACTAGGAAAGACCAGGAATAATCTATGCTGCTGCAGGCTTCAAGAGCGGAGCTATCAGCACCCTCCCAGAAGAGGCAAGAAACTCCTTTTGCACTGTGTCAGAAAAGGAAGGGGGCCGAGACAACAGGCAGGGAGGTTCGGGCCCCCAAGCCTGCTTAATGCTTGAAGGTTTTTATAAATTTTTGCAGGGCAGTTGAGGGAAAGGGGATCCGGAGGACCAGAGGGTAAGGATAAAGAGAGGCAATCCAGGAGAAGTAGTTCCGGTTGGGATCTTGGGCCCGTTCTGGTTTAGGAGATGGGACCTTAAAGGCCAAACTGTCCAGCAACCCTCTTTCCCTTTTTCTCCGCCCTTCCTCGAGCACACCGCCAGTCAGTGAGCAGGTCATCCATGACCCGGAAAGCTACTATTCCCAGGTTATGAGCGGAAGCAGATTTTAACCAAATGGAAAGGGAACTCCTCACCTGCCGCCGTATCAGCACCCCGTCCTTCCTTTGGCTTGGGGCCCCATGAGGTTTCCCAGAATCCTCTGGAACCTCAGCTTGTTGTGAGCCAAAGAATGGGGGTGCAGTTTGAAGATTTTCTTTTCTATTCAAATACAAAGGAAACACATTAATTGCGTATTTGTGATATCCCAGGAGTCTACTACAATATAGATGTGTCCTAAGAAGAAACTTCTCCCCGTCCCCTTTTTGGCATCTGGCTTTCCTTCCGCTACACTGCTTAGTAGGCTTATCCGGTAGGGGTGTCAGAGGAGATGGGGGAAGGAGGAGAAGAGGGTCAGCGGGGCTCATTGCTCCTCTCGGAAAAGTGAACTCCGACAGGAGCCACTTTGCTACGCTGAGAGTCAGATGGCATCGTCGAAGGTCAAGCCTGTCTGCTTGCATATTAAATAAGGATTCCAAGAATAAGGGCCTAATACATCAGCACCAAAAGCTTCATTAGGGTTTTCCTCAGAGCTCTTTGATCACCTCGTTAAAAGCCAGTGCCATCAGCGTGGACAATATCGGGTAGTTGTCAACATTGGAAGGAATGAAGGGGCATCGCACAGCTTGGCTCTGCAATCCTTCAAGGAAACATGACGAAGAATGTGAAATCTTTGGGATGGAGCTGTGCTCCCCAAAGAGACTTAAGACCTTAACGTATAAGAGCCTGTTTGCCTCTGGCGATGAAGGTTGCCTTTTAATTTCACAAAAAAGTCCACTAACCAAAAAGCCAAAGACCTCTCGATGGGTTTTCCGTATGTGAACAGTTGAGAAGGCGTGGGTGTCTTGATGCCCGTTTATGAAATCAAGGTAGACCTGAGAATCCATTGAGGATTCTTTCGGTCCATCAGCATGCATACGTTCTTTGTATTAAGAGGCTTTTCCTCTTAGGATCCCACCGTTGGTCCAAAGATGAGTAAGTTATTTCGACTTGGAGCGCCCTTCATTGAGCTGAGAATCCAGTTGAACTCTTTCCTGGCTCGTATGTCACCACCGGCGAAACCTGAGCCCGGACCGGCAGTTCTGCCATCGTGGGAGGTGGAGGAGTTCATTCCGAAGCTCTGCGGTTCATTCAGGAATTGGGACTTGTAACCGAGACAGCAGGTGGGCCCGAGAGCCAGGGGATGGGCAATGAATCAGTCCATCCCAAGTATTTATTGAGTGCCTACTGTTTGCAGATAATTATCCCGAATCTGATCACCTTCCAACTTATAAACTGTAACCCTCTCCTTTCAGTACCTCTTGTTTATTGTTGCTCATCAGTTTGTGAAGAGAGAAAAGTAAATCGTTTTGCCTATGTCGTCTCTCGGAAATGTTCTAACGGGCCTTGGGTGGTCTCCTAGCGGAAATGGTTGTGATGTCAAAAACACCGGGTTCTCGGTCATTCCGTTTCTGGGTTTCGTGGTCTCTCCTGGAAGAACTTTACCTGGAATTGCGGCGAAGATGCTAATTTGCCTCTCCGCCCCCGGCCTCGTTGCCGCGAGCGGTCGAGAGGTGGTCGATGGAGTTCCACAATCAGAGAAGGGGTTGGAGCCTAGGATGGGCCCCCGCTGCCTGGCACAGTTCCCCGGGGGCCTCTCTTTCATGAAGCCACAGGAGCAGCGGCAGGTAAGATTGGGTTGGGCGGCCGAATAATGATTGTTGATCGCTGTCGAATTTTATCAAGCATTTACTATGTAGGCATAATATCAGGTCCCACGTGAGGCTCACAGTCCAAGTAGGGGGAACAAGTATCTGCTCCCCATTTTACAGATAAAATAACTGAGGCATAGCAAAACGACTTGCCCAAGGTCACACAGTGGCAGAGCTGGGGTTAGAATTAAAAGTTAACCAGAAGGCGGATTCAGCTGGTCCAGTGCTCTTAACAATATATCAGAACACCAATTTACATAAGCGGAGGCAGCTCAAAGGAAAAAAATCCAGGGTCCAGTCTTTGGTAGTAATAGTAGTGAGGATAGTATTTAAGTGCTTATTATGTGTCAAGCACTGTTCTAAGCGCCGGGGTAGTCGCAAGCTACTCAGGTGGGACACAGTTCCTGTCCCACATGGAGCTAACGGTCTTAATCCCCATTTTACAGATGAGGTACCTGAGACACAGAGAAGTGACTTGCCCAAGGTTGTACAGCAGACGAGTGGCGGAGCCAGGATTAGAACCCAGGTCCTCCTGACTCCCAGTCCCGTGCTCCATCCACCAGGCCTCGCACGGGATCTCGTTGGCCGCATTTAGCTGCTAGTGGTTTGGGGGGAGTTGGGTTCTCGTTTCAGTTGTAGGGGGCTCTGGAGTGATGCAAGTCTTCCAGCATTTCTCGATTCCACAACAAAGGGATAGTGAAATAGGGCCATGAAAAGTTACCTTCCAAGATAACATTCAAATTATGTAGTGCGATCAGTTGATTTTAGAGTGAATGTAAGGTGGCGGCTGGGGTTTCTAGCTACTGCTACTGAAAAAACACAGGCTTGGGAGTCAGGGCTCTAATCCCGGCACTGCCGCTTGCCAGCCGTGTGACCTTGGGTAAGACACTTAAACTTGCCTGTGCCTCCGTCTCCTCAGGTGTAAAATGAGGATGAAATACCTGTTCTCCCTCTTATAAAATAAGCACATAGGAAGCGCCCCAATTATAATGTTGGGGTGCAATATTGTCTGAGGCATTGCTTTACTGTACTCTTACAAGGCTTCCTCTGCCCTATTTTTTAGGGTATGTAGGTGCTTATGTGCCAGACACTGTTCTAAGCACCGGGATAGATACCACAGGTTGGACACAGTCCCTGTCCCACGTGCGGCTCAAAGTCTTCACTCCCGTCTTAGAGAGGAGGGAACTGAGGCCCGGAGAAGTGAAGCGACTTGGCCAAGGTCACACAGTAGGCAAGTGGCGGAGCCAGGATTAGAAACTAGGTCTTTCTGCCTCCCAGGGATGTGCTCCAACCACTAGGCCATGCTGCTTCTCGCTCCTGGTGTCCCAGGAAGGAAAGGTGTGGGGGGAGGGAGGTTTGTGGGAGCGGCAGGAGAGAAGGATG
This sequence comes from Ornithorhynchus anatinus, assembly GCF_004115215.2. Lineage (NCBI taxonomy): Eukaryota > Metazoa > Chordata > Mammalia > Monotremata > Ornithorhynchidae > Ornithorhynchus > Ornithorhynchus anatinus. The sequence continues at coordinate 34,029,541 of NC_041728.1, read as the reverse complement.
GAGGTGTGGGCGGGGGAGGGCGTGGAGCAAGAAAGCAAGTGGGGTGGGTGGGGGAGGACGTGGTTGTGTCTGTGTTTGAGGGGGAGGTTGCCCTCTTTGGGTCTTGCTACCTGATTGCTTGCAGCTTCTGAATGTTGTAAAAGATGTGGAGTTGCCCTGGAATTGATCCCCTTAACATGTTGCTGGCCAGAGAGAGCATTTCCAGCCCTCCCAGATGTCCAAATCAAGCAGAGAACAGCCCAACCGAAGGGAGAAGCGAAGAGCAGGTAGTGAGCTACCTCACCTCAAAGGTGTCTTCTGGCCACAAACAACCCGAACCCCTTCTATTCTCCATCTACACCCACTCCCTTGGAGAACTCATTCACTCTCATGACTTCATCTACCACTTCTGTGCGGATGATTCCCAAATCTCCATCTCCAGTCCTGATCTGTCTCCCTCTCTGCAGGCTCGCATTTCCTCCTGCCTTCAGGACATCTCTACTTGGTTGTTCCACCTTCGCCTCAAACTTGACATGTCCAAAACAGAACTCCTCATCTCTCCGCCCCTGAAAATAAACCTGTCCTCCTCCGGATTTTCCCATCACTATAGATAGTACCACCATCCTTCCTGATGTTATCCTCGACTCCTCTCGTTCATCTCACACGTACAATCTATTACTGAATCCTGTCGGATCAACCTTCACCACATCGCTGAAATGCACCCTTTCCTCTACCTTCCAAACGGTTACCACGTTAATCCAACCACTTATCCTATCCCACCTTTATTACTGTATCAGCCTCCTTGCTGACCTCCCTGCCTCCTGCTTCTCCCCACTCCAGTCCACCCCGTAGGTTCAGCCTTTACTGTGTTGCTAAAATCCACCCTTACCTCTCCATTCAAACTTCTTCCATGCTGATCCAAGCATTTTATCCCATCCTCCCTGTACTACTTCATCTGCCTCCTCGCTGACCTGCCGGCCTCCCGTCTCCCTGCTCCAGTCCGTACTTCACTCGGCTGGACAGATCATTTATCAAGAAAATGTTCAGCCCATGCTTCCCATTCCTTAAGAACTTCCGATGGCTGCCCACCAACTTGTACATCAAACAGAAACTTCGGTTTTAAAACATGCAATCACCTGCCTCACCTAGTTCTCCTAGTACAACCCAACTGGCACACTCCGCTCTTCAAGTGGCAGCTTACTCACTGTGCCCCAATCTTGTCTATCTGCCAGCCACTTTCCCTTGTCCTCCCTCTGGCCTGGAACTCCCTCCCCTTTCGTAGATGCCAGTCCTCCTTTCTCTCCACTTTCAAAGCATTACTAAAGTCACATCTCCTCCAAGAGGCCTTCCCGGATTAAGCCCTCTTTTCCTCGGTGCCCTCTCCCTTCTGCATCATCTGTTCACTTGGATCTGTGGCCTTTAGGCATTTGATATTCGCCCCAACCCCGCAGCACTTAATGGACATATCTTTAAATTGTTATAATTTATTTATAAATGTCTGTCTCCCCTTCTAGATTGTAAACTCAATGTGGGCAGGGAGCATCTCTGCTAATTCTGTTGTATTATACTCTCCCAAGTGCTTAGTAAAGTGTTGTGCACATAGTAAGTGCTCAATACCATTGACTGATTGATGCTTATCTGCAACTCAAATCATATTTCTACAAAAACATTCAGTCCGTTTCCCTACTCATGAACCTCCAGTGGTTGTCCATCTACCTCTGCGTCAAACAAAAACTCACCATCAACTTTAAAAACTCTC